>NW_027396898.1:0-84796 GCF_047715825.1 Aspergillus stella-maris | reverse complement strand
GGATTATAGAAAAAGTTACGCTTCTGACAAAGACACTCAAAGTGCGAATGCCTCCCAAAACCAACATGGATCGACGCGAAGCAGCTCGCCATTTTTGCTGTTATTGTGATTGGCCCTTTAGCACTCGGCTTTTTCGGATGGGCCGCTGCTGAAACGTATATCGAAATGCGTGATAAAATAAGAAAGGAGGGTGGGTTCGCTGGACTTTGCGAGGCGCAGAATGCGGAGTGGAGGGAGAACTGGGATGCGAATATTGCTGTTATGAATGGGTTGAAAGTCATTGCTTTTTTCTGTGAGGGCAAGCAGCTACAAGAGTCTTCTGAAAGAATGCAGATAGACCTTATTGTCCTCCAAAGTCCCAAAGAAGCTGGCATTTACTACAATTACATTGCCTTTGACCCTCTTTTACATTCAAGAAACGAAAACAAATGTTCTCTGATTATTCTTTCACTTACCGTAGTATCAAAGGGCATTCAACAGCATTCCAAGAGTAGTATTTATATACCTATATTTCAACTAGACATCTACGATTCACCCATCCCACCGCAGTTTCCAGGACCATTAGTATTCAAATACGGTGGGCCTCTCCAAGTCTAATCCAAGATGTACATCCCCCGTGACGATCGAAAGCTTATGCTCCCCCGAGACTCGCTAGAAGAATGGAGGGATGGACACAGGAACACGGACTGGAGCGGGACTAACATTTGGCTGCCTATTGTCGCCACAATTGGTGCAGTACTTGGCATCATTGCAGTGGCTCTCATTGTAATGTGCGCGACTTACTATGGCGAAAGGGTCTATAAGGTGTTCAAAGAAGATGGATTCGCTGGAGTCTGCAGAGCGGGAAAGAGGAAGTGGCATCAGTGGCGGCAGCGACGGTATCAGCGCCGTCAGCAGCGGGATGAGGAAGAGCTGCGGGAGTTGGTGGCTCCGCGAGTTACTGAGCCTGCGCCTGCTCATGTTCGTAGTGACCGTGTTCCGTTTGACCAGGAGGAGTTTGATCGTCGTTGGCGCCGTGCTGTTGGGCAGCGTTCGGTTGAGGATATCGGATTCCGGGCTCTGAGCGGCAAATCGGAAGCATGAGCTAGAGCCTGCAGGTGGTATCTGCACACCAGTTCCAATAGTAGGAGTTAACCACCAGTCTTAGATCTTGATAGATTAGTCTTTATCAATACATACAACACCTGATGGCTGAGTGAATTCATCTCTTTACTCCAAATAAAAACCATAATGCATCCAAAATATACGTGATGCGGCAAAGCAAAGCAAAGACTGGACATAGTAATCGAGGTCGGTAGGGAAAGTGTCTTCTTCGGCTCACAAATAGGTTCAATTCATAGGTCTATGAACAAACGCCATTGTTCATCCAGTAGCTTTGTATCCTTCTAGAACCTTGCCCTATATCCTCTGCCAACTTTACTGAAGTATTCGTGAACGCTCTCTTTATCTCCAATACTCCTCCAGTTGAGGAGAAAGACATTCACTAGCACCGGAAAACACGGATGTGAAAACAAGTATATAAGTAAGGCGAATATCCGCCAAAGTGTTTATTCTACACTATCTCATCACACCCATTCCAGGAAGACCTGAGCCTACATTCTACACTTTCCAAGTCCCCATACGACCACTTTACTCGACCTCCTAGCCACCAAGTTCATCGCCATTTCACGAGACACCTCAAACAACACCCACCTTCATCGAGCACTATCCCGTCATCATGTTCATTTTAGAGCAAAAGCCCGGCATTACCATCGCAAAACGCGAGTTTAAGCCCGGCCTTAAAGATTCTTGGGGCATTATAGCACTCGGTATCTCCATCTTGTTGATGATCGTGATCACCGCCTTATGGGTGGTCTTCCCTATGCGACTGTATCTGCGACGAATGTGGGCTGCTATATCTGTCATGCCTGTCCGAATGAGGGGTGTCCTTGCACGAGCAAGGAGGCGAGAGGGAAGGCAGCGTGACGAGTCTGCTATTGCTATTCCGTTCAGCAGTATGACTGGTGCCCCTGCCAATGGGGAGGCTATGGAGCTCGCACGTCTTGAACCTGCTCTTGTTAGGAATGATCGTGGCAAGGGTGATTTTAATGAGGAGGAGTTTGATAGCCGTTGGTGCAGTACCGCGCCGGATGCCCCTCCGAGTTATGTCTCTCCGCGTGACGAGGTGCCTCCGCCGTATAGCATGTGAGGATTCTGCGTGGATAAACCTCTCTGGTTCTTACTCTTGTTAGAGAGGTCTGAAGTGCTATTTTTACCTCGTAGGAATGGGTCGCTGTCTGTTACTGGTTAGTTTCGTCTTGGGAATGCATGTTTTGATGGATCATTACGTTGTTTCTCGCTTTTGGCAGGTAGTGCTTTGAGCCTTCTTTCATCTGGATGTCCAGTCCTTTTATGCAACGATTATAGACGATAAGTGTTGCAACCATTACTACCTTGAGACCTTTGTATACTTCATACTTGCATTATACCCTTAATTTTGTCTTACAGTCATACATACACTTTTGCTTGTTCATCTACAATGACATAGCACTTATACCAGGCTGATGAACACACACAAAGCCTTAAGATAAAGCAGGTTCTAGGCACGGCACTCTACTGGTATTCTTTGCCAAGCTTAGCATATCGAAGATGGCTATATATTGGGCTTCAAGTACACAGGAGCATGAATATCTTACTAACAAGCAACTTCTTCCAGATCTAGCTTATCAAATCTTCCCTCGAACCAATTTAGCAGATCCCCCTGTCTGACACCCAATCAAACGATGTCTATTCCAGCAGGACACCAAACCGGCATGGCAGGCCGTGATTGGGCCCGTGATGTATCATCCGAACGTACTGCGTTGGTCGACGGCGTCATCAGCGGTTCTGTCATGGTTCCAGCCATTGCGTTTCTCGCGGTTTTATGCTTTTACCTTCTCTACAAGCTGCACCTTACTTTTGGTGGCCGAGAGGGGGACTTGCCGGAGGACTTCCCGGCATCTGAGAAAAGGGAAAGGTCCTCGTCGATTGATCTCACTTTTGCCCTGCCGATGCACTCGCCCTATCCGGGGGTCTCTGAATGACGAGGCCGATTGTCTGGACGTCAAGCATGAGGTCTGACGCGTCAAGTGCTGGGAATCAATTCCCTTGTCTATGCCGGTGCAGCTGTTGATACGATTGCGAATATATTAGGATCGAATACAGATGTTATTCCACCCAATAGACCACTTAGGTACTCTTGCAATTCATGGGATCTCCCGATGTAGATTGTAGTCTGCATTGGTGAACCTGATTTCACTATCCTCACACACCCAGAAAGCCCTGTGAGACCCTTCTTTAGGCCTCCTTCAAGACTATAAAAGTTGGATGCTGCACAGCCAGGACTTCCATTTTCAACAAAGAAGACCAAAATACTATTACCTACCACTTCGAAATCCCTAAGTCCCATCAGTATCACCTAACTACATTCTACTACTCCACCCTGATCAGCGACTGCACGCTACAAAGCACCCACCATGCATATCCCCGCCGAGTTCCGCCTCGAAAATTCCGAGCCACACCACACCATCTGCTCGTCCTGCCACCTAAGCGAGGAAGACCGGAAGCAACTCCTCCTCGTCCTCCTCTATGTTATCGGGGTATTCGGCATCTGCGTCTTCATGGCTTTGCTCCTCGCTCGTCTTGTGCCAGAGCCCATCTTGATACGCCGCTATAGGTGGAGGCAACCACGGCCTGGCCCACGATACCCCCGTCAAACCTCAGGTACCCGTACCACCATGTCTCCACCCGTTCCGAAGTCATGCCCAAAGGAGGACCTCAAGGCTCAACCACTCATTGTCCCGGAGAGATTCGAGGTTCAGTATTGTACGTTTCCTGTGTACACGGATAAGGAGGGGTGTCCTGACAAGGGGGACTTTTTACCTCGAGATAGCTCTCCAGATACCTTTGTTAGCTGCGAGGGTCGTTCTTCTGGATCAGTGAGCTCTGGGGATGATACTGTTGTTTAAAACGTCCTGGGACATATGAAAGGACATATGAAAGCGTTCATAAAGGGTCTACGAAATTTAAATGAGGCCTTGATTGTTACGCCTTCATTGTTACGTGCTGCTTTTGCTTTGAGTTACTCGGGGAAAAGAAAAAACTTGCGACGTACGCGCAAAAATTGTTTTAGATAGTCTTGGGTGATATTTTGATCCACCGCGGAAAAAATAGATGCTTCAGAATGGAGTTATAGAGATTGAATGATGCGCTCATCTATATACATTAAACTAACCCCTTCCTTGACCTGATAAAATATTCCATTTTAGGTATACTTCATTTAAGAAGAGATCGATCACCACTATGCGTTGACAGTTCCTGTAATTTCCTCTTTCTCCTCCAAGTACAAAGCGTTTTCAAAACTCTGTAGGCCTTAGCTCTGATACCCCTTATTGTCTTCATTACGTCGTCCACAGCTTCATGAAACTTTGGCCACTACACAGATCAATGAAAGAGAGCTCTTTTTTTAAAGAGGTCTTTTGCCTTGTATGTCACTTTTTCATGAATGTATTTGGCACAGCCTTCAACAAGACAAAGGCAAATTCCAGATCTTCACTGAATGAATGCCCATGACGCCTTCAGCCACTTAGTTGTACCGAGTTATATAAAACCGATACCTTCAGCCATCGCATTCCCATTTCCATTGATTTATTTGTTTCTCTTCCAGCAAAAGCAGCTAGTATTCTTCCTGAAGCACCGCACTCGAACACCTATTTCCCTCCTTCGAGCCTACCATCTTGCAGTTCTACCATCCAGATGCCTGGAATCCACGAATCATGGGCAAATGCGCCCAAAAGCGGTCGGATCGCAACCATTGTTGTCATGAGCGTCTTGGGCGCAATCATCTTAGCCTATGTAGCCCTCTCCATCCGGACTTGCATGAGGCTGCGGCGTAAAAGCCCAGCACCGATGCGGAAACAAAGAGACCAGACGGATTCGTCGGGAGAGCTTGATCAACAAATACCCATGAGTGATATCGTGGTGGTGCGAAATTCGACGACACCTGCGGCTGCGCCTGCTGATGATGAAGACGTGGACGAGCGTCGCGAAGTAAAGTCATATACACCGCTCTGATAGCTTGGTATTGAGGTGGCTGCCCTAGGACTCTGGAAGTCATAAAGGGGCGACCGAAGGATGTGTTTGGCCCTGGGTTGTCCAGCTATATCGCAGGCATAAACACGAGGGTTATAGCATGCATGTCAGTAAACAGACCTTGACTAATTAAAAGACAATTTGCCAGCTACTCTACCCAGCATTCCATTCCTTGGTCATGTAGAATTCGTGCCGCTTACCCAGATCATCTCCCGCAGACTAGTCCTTACTCCTTATTCACTTGGAATGGGGTCGTAGCTAGTGAATTTCCTATTTCTTCACAGATAAAATTAGTCGGGAAACATAAATACAATGGAATGCCTTGCTGTCAATATAAAGAGTTGTGGATTCTCAAAGAGCCCCATCCAGACGGCCCAGCTCTGGGATCGGGGCAACCCTCTTGATTCATGGGGCCCTTCAGGCGGAGAATGATAGAAATATTTTCAGGGGTTTAATACACTCCATCAATGATACTCATTTGGCTCCACGCATTTCTTTATATCTGCAGATCCTTTACAAGAGCTGCATAAGCACAAAGCTGATATGGCGTTCTGTTGAAAGCCCTTTGTAGGGCTTGAGATTCCTGATGTCTCAGTCCACTACGGGAGACAAAAGACCAAAGTTCATTATTATCCTACCTAAGGCTCTGCCGTAGCGTAAACAAGTTACTACATAAATCCTCCTCTTCGCCGCCTTCTCTTCTAAAGTCCACGCCTAGCCTCATTTCATAACCGTACTGCCTGTTGTAGCTTTTGTGCTTCCACACACCTGGCACCATTAACAAACGGTACTCGAAACATAGAAGCATCACAAAGCACCACGTCAGGACCGGATGAAATGTGCGGACTCATCGGAACCCTCATTGCAATCCCCATGATCCCCATCGCTGTCGTGGGAGTTGCCTGTTACGGGGTCTACTGCGGTACACGCAAGGCTTGCTCCGGCGGTCGTCGACGGTGGAGGAAGCACAAGTTGAAGCAGGCGGAACGGAAGATTACGCATTGCTGCTGTGGACGAGTGGCGCATGGGCCGTTGTGGCGGGTACAGACGGCGGAGGGTGCGCAGTCTGGGTCTTCTGCTTCTGCTCCGCTGAGGGAGAGTGAGATTAATGAAGCCCCAGCGTACGATTGTCCGCCTCCTTATCAGCGGTAGTGGAAAGTTGGGAGTGACGCATTGGTAGTTGTCCCAGTCGTCCCGGTCGGCTCCGGTAGGAAGGGACATGGGCGGCATCCGCCTCCAGACAACCTAGGCTTGATCTTCGGTACTATTTTTGGGGTCCTGGGTCTAGTCACTCTCGTTTTCTTCGTGTGGTTTTGTTGGTGTTGTGGCTAGTTTTCACAATCATGTTGTCCCTGCAGTTCTCGTGCGTGGGAGAGGCGAGAAGCCAATAGAAGGGTACGACGGCGGCGGAGGGAGGAGCGGAACAAAAGTTGGAGCGATGAATGGCATTGATTAAAGAGTTTCTCACCTTCAAGTGGCTGTGGGCGATGCTCAAACGTTCCCGGATCAGGAGCAGGATATTGTCACCGAGCAGTCTGCACCTATCCAGGCCCCTGAGCGTGCTCTGCATACTGAGAAACCGACGTATGCTGGTTATACATTCCAAGCGGAGTCTTTTTCTACGTTGGGATGTCCACCTCCAGCATACGCAGCCAGTGAGAAGATATCTGGACCGGAGCAGCCGACTACACAGTAGGAAGGGCACGGCCATGCATGCGCGTCTGAGTGCCGCGGCCGATGATGCAACTCCTCCATACTCCGAGATGCCTTGAGATGTGCGCCGTGGGGATTGCAAGGAAGGTGCACCTTGTGTACAAAAGGAAGACAAGAAAAGCATCAGCCCTCTACGACCACCCTTGGGGCAGGATCTGAGTTAGCCGTGTCGAGTTTCAATCCTGATGGCAAATTGGGGGTTTTGGATAATACAAAGGTGTCACCAGATCCTTACTACCTCCCATGGTCTTCAAAGGCTCACAGTTGCTTGCACACATTCGTTATTGATTCACTTTGTCATTGTTTGTTTTGATTCCATCCATCCTCAATCAAACTATTAAGACATCTATTTGACGTTGTTACACTTGAGTAAAATACTTCCATATAATGATGTTGTAAGACCTTTGACTCCGACACAAAACGCCTTCCACGGCTGTACAAATGTAAACATAGATAAAGAGTAACACATGCCATTCTATGCACAGTTTCCATCAACAATAGTAAACACGGATGCACTACCATCCGTCTTCGCAGGGGTCCTCCTCGTCCTCCTCCTTCTGTGGAGTCAGGGGTACATCGAAAACATCACGCTCTTCTGGATTACACTCGGGTACGCATCTTTCATGCTTACACTGCTCACCTTGACAGTCCTCAAGATCCTGCAGTGATCTGATATCAAACGGTTCTTCTCTCGCATACTCATTCGGCCCCTACTGACCTGGTTGGAGGCTAAACGAGACGCACGAGAAGACACGCAGGAAGGGCGTCGATGCGGATGGCGCTTCTGGAAGACGCCGGCACTTCCTCCTTCTGAGGCTGACAGTGTTCTCTATTTTGCAGACGATCACAGGGAAAGGGCTCCATCTGGGCACCTAATTGGAATCAGCTGGTATCACGGCACACCTACACCATCCGGGAACCGATCCTGTCTTCTTTCATGCTTTGTTAGAGCTCATTATACAAATGAATGATTATTCCTTGTGTTTCTCATCAAATTCAATATTCGTCCTCATATTTTTTTTTCTCCTTTCTCTTCGTAATCAAAGACGTCCATCAAAAAGAAACTGCAAGGGCTTTCACACCCGTGGGTGAGGTACACAAAGAAACAAAGACTATAACCACCCAGATAGATATAAAACACTGCTGTGGAGGCCATTCCCCCCTGACTCTGCCGCCAGGTCCCTTCCGACTTCGAATTATTTAGGCATAAATTTGCGCACGCTTCGAACGAGATTTGCACTATGGCCCATGTTGTCGATATCCTTCTTCTACTACCCTTGGGGTTAGTTCTCCTAGGCGGCGTGGGACTAGTCAAGTCTGCCATGGTTGTCGAGAGTCTCTTGGTCTACGCTTGGTTCATTATCCTTATGCTTATGATTTCAGTGATTGCGGTTCGCCTGTCAGGCGGTTGTTCTCCCAGCCCAGGAGCTGACGGTTGCCCATCCGCATCTGTCGATATCGAGCGTACAGCTGAGTCTTGTGCATCTGCCGCTCCGCCAAAGCAAATCGGGCAGGATACTGTGTCTACGTTTGGTGAGAGTCAACCTCTGCTGTCGCGCTCTGAGGAGCACCCGCCTTCTTTCAGCTCGTATGCTACCTTTTGCTATCAGGCGGATGGAAAGTTGGCTGCCGTTGTGAATGGGACGTCGGAAAGCGAGGATGATCAGACAATATGCATCAGTCCAGGATCGAGCGTATGATTGATGTCAATGTCGAATGTTAGACTTTAGGAATGAAAACTTCTTTCGTCGCTGAAAATGAAATATAGTCTTTGTCCGTCCATAAAATCAAATAGTAGGGGCCCAGAATACCCACACTGATCTGTCATTCTTCTTTTCTGTGTTAGATTTCCGGGTGAGGTTGTGAGGACGGAGATGTGGAGTGAATCTGGAGGGCGGATTTTGTATCGGCAGGCTGGTGAAAATGGGAGGGTTGTTATTTCGCAGGCGGAGGTACGCTTAGAGGGTGCGGAGAAAGGAGTGAGAGGTCAGCTATGATCAATGTGCAATAATAACCATCCTTGTAAGGTATATCTCGAATAATGATGAAGATTACATATGGCCTGAGTTGCGCAGAAAGGAGAGTTCAATTTTGATACCAAGCTACAGCTTAAATAGTCTACAGAGTCCCTCCCATGTTCTGGGACTCTGAGCCGAAAGAAAATCACAAAAGCATTCCCGACAAACAAGCGCAAGCAACCTCCAAACAGCACTAGGCAACCCGGCAGGCAGTAGACGGGCAATATCCATGATCACACGCGAAGCTGCAAAGCCCCAAATACGAGTCATCCAGTCCGAATTGGGGGAGACCCCGAACACCCGTGGACGGCGGAGTAGGGACAGGAGCTCCGGATTGAGTGCAGGTGCAGGGTCCAGGTGGGCAGTAGCCGTAGTTGCAGGAGAAGCTGCAGAGACCGAGATAGTTTCCTGGTCCGGTGCCTGCCACGCAGACGGTTCCACTGCCGCCAGTTGGATTAGTGGGGGGACGGGTGGTTGTCGTTGTCGGAGGTCGAGTGGTAGTGGTTGTCCGAGTGGTCGTCGTTGTCGTTCGTGTGGTGGTTGTAGATGTTCTCGTGCTGGTGGTGGTTCCTCCGGTGCTGGTTGTCCGGGTGGAGGATGAGGTCCGAGTCGTTGTCGGTACAGCGTCGCCCCAGCCTGGTGGGGGAGTCGGGGTGGACTTTCCAAGCGATGGCGTCGGTGCGCAAGTCGAGACGTGCAGGCCCATAGTCAGACTGTAAAGGCCAGCGCTCTGGAGCGAGTCGATCGGGGCAGGGGGCAGGCTTCCAACTAAAGATGGATTAGAATAAGAATAGGACGTGAGACGGCAGGACTCACCATAAGGATTGAAGTTATACAGCCCGCAAATACAGCCATCAATAATTGGCAGCAGACTAATGTCGGATCGGAATACTTCTCCATTGCGGCTCAGAGAGAACGCTTGAGAACCTACGCCCATGGGAACTTTGAAGGAGCTCGCTCCGGCCGGCGCCTCAAACACCTCGACATTCCCACCAGAGTTGATGGTAACAGTGGCGGGTTCGGTCAGGGTTGTCACAACGAAGACCGCGTCCTCCATTGTCTCCCAGCCGTTGGGACGACCATTGAAATAATTTCCGCTGCCGTTGTTCGCTGGGACCATGCAGGTATCGGTAGCATCGCAGTTGACGCCACGAGGCGCCGGGCGATACCAGTACACCAGTAGATCTTCGGTGATGTAGCTGTCGACAGAGGTAGCCCCGGCTTTGTATGCTGCGATGAAAGGCTTGGACATGTCCATCCACCCATCATGAGGCCTGTTGATGTTAGTATGGCAAGAGTGCAACTAGTACAGATGAACTTACATGTCATTTACCCACTTCGAGGCGCCATCATCAGTATGTGGCGAGCTTAGTGGACCAATGTAATGCGACTCGCCGTAGTCATTCCAGGTCACGATTTCGATGAAACGAGGGCCCATGGTAAGAAGTTGTTGCCATCGGTCATACCACAAAAGATCTCCTGGGAAAACCCAGTTCTTGCTGTACGGTACCTCCGGGCCAAAGTGAGTGAAGAACCATGGCGATGCAGCTGTAATAGTCAGTATATTCTGGAGGTAGAGGAAAGAATATACATACGAGCAATGTAGTCCTTTCCATTCAGAGCCCTGATGTACATATCATCGCCATCCTGAACGGATACTTCGGCTCCCGGACGAGGTGCTTTGTTGTTTCCGTCATTAGGCCACGCCATCCAGTTGAGCAAACCATCAACCTGGTCCATGTTGGTACCGTATTCAGGATGATAGTTAGGAGCCCAGAAGATTGGCTGTCCAGCGGCCGAACGCATCGCAGCGACATCAAGTCCATCCCCAGCAAACGAGGAGACAAAGATCTTGCCGTCGACCTTGAGTTGGGCTGGAAGACTACCATACTGCGCAATCTTCTGTCCAACTTGTGATCCTTGGCCAGTATTCCACCAGTTAAAGTCGAATGAAATAAAGACTTTCATGTCGTTGTTGGCGGCCGACTGATAGGCAAGGCCCAGCTGCTGATCGGTGTAGGGGTCAACACCGATGTTCAGGGCAAAGGCGTCAATTCCAAGTGACTTTGCGCGTTGCATATCGTCATCATAGTCAGCCGCTGTGTTTCGATTGCTCACAATCCCAATCTACCCCGTTGTTAGTGTCAAAACCTTTCAACAAGAGAGAGGATGGCTACCATGAAGTGGGCAAACACGAGTCGGTCGGTCGCCTGCCTCTCTTGGTTCATGACAGCGCTTGGTGCAGCATTGATCAACTGAGGCAAAAAGCCCAGAATTGAAAGAAGAGCGTTGAACCTCATCTTGGTCAGTCGATGTCTTGTGGTCTTGAACTTGGTGTGCTTGAGTATTTAGTTAGTGTTGGGAGCGTTGGCAATTTATATATGTTCACTCCGACTTACGCCTTTTGTGATTCAACACCTCATCCTAAGACCGACACTGTCATCTTGATCAAGCCGCCCACACGGAGTCGTGACTGATTGGCTATTTTTTCCATCCCATGAGAAATTTAAGAGCAGTAGATGACCGGAGAAGCTGGAGATGACCCTACTAAAGGCAACGACGACCGGTTACTTCGACCAAGATAGATAGACCCTCCTTGGCTAGACTCAAAGAAGGCTAGATCTCTCCGCGTTGAGCGAGTTCGTGCATCCTCTAGCCAACTCTAGCGAATGGAGGGTGGTATTAGCAGGGGTTGACCTTATAACTCTCCGCATTAAGATCGCAACCGGCGTCTGCAGGGGTCACCATCATGTGGCTCATTCCGTAAGACATCGCTTTTGCCTCCGCAATTTCGAGTTCTAGGTCTAATTGTAGCGAGAGATTGGACGAAATAAGAGTGAGACCTGCGCGAAGTCGATGTCGACGGAACTAGGGCGAGATGTATTCTGGGCAACCGCCCTAGAGCCGCGCCGAACGTTCTACATAGGGTTGACAATGTAACTCTGGATATCTGCACGTCATGCGTCAGATGCAAGATGGATCGGCTGATGTGTTTAACGAGACCCCAGCTTTTGATGGCTGGTGACCTGCTTAACAGGCGCAGATTAAAACATACATTTAGCAGGATCAGGCGCGACTCGCATTCACCAAGAGTCGATAGAATAGCATTATTTTTAAGCATGAAGACGGTTCGAAGACAGGGTACTTCGAGGGATTGGAGCTATACGTTGATGCCATGACCCCAAGCAGGTACGTGAGGTCGGCATAATGCTTGTATTAAGCATGGCCTGTCCCATGACTGCCCTGGACGGGCCAATACCGGTTTCCTTCATGCATGGAAATGCGGCTCACCGGAGGCCCGACAGCAGCCGATACAGTTGATGAGCAATCCAGAATGTAAGGCTGCACGCCATCGTACACCGAGGCCATATACAGGGCACCATGTTTGGTTCGAGGCCTCAATATGGGGAGCGGATAGATACGCGACCGTCCTAGTTTGAGGCTGGATGAACTCCGACGCTCGTGATTTCAGGATCCAAGGTCGGCCAGTAAAGACCCTGTTGCTCGTCCAGAAGCATTGAAGCGTCAATGAATTGAAGATCCGCAAGGGGCTGGTCCAGCAGTTCCTCCAGAAAAGGCTCTGAAATAGCAGCGCCCGCCGTCATATGGATGGAATCCTGCAGGGAAGCAGTCGCCTCCTGTGCGTTATTGGCTGCAAGATTCGCAGAAATTCCTACGTCCTGTTCTCGAGTAACCGAGCTCTCGCCAGCCAATCGCGCCTTCATGGTCCTCATCATCGTTGCCGCGGCTTCAATATGCTTGTGAAATTCAGCAGCGGCGTAACTACCATTTTCGCGAAGCTGCAGGAGGAGGCTAACTGCGACTTCGAACTGCTCTTCATCACTCTGGTGTTCGGTGCTATCGAGAAGACTGGAAATGCCGAGAACAGTAGTTGCAGAAAAGAGATACTGAGTATAGAAGAAATCGAACATCATAAATGTTCCGTTGGTCCAGCTGTCAACCAGAAGCCGGCAGGAATGTCGAGCGCACCGAATGCAGGTCTCAGACAGAGCAGCAGCGGTTGCTGGAATGCTGGCCTGTTTGCTCGCTCCTTGCGCCCGACACTCCAAGTGGGCACGGAAAACATGCAGGAGAACAGGCCGAGTGGCGAGAATAGCCAGCTAATTAGCTTGTCAGTTGGTGGCTTTAGACATCGATATTCTGAGAGCGTACCTGGTTGAACAAGAGATGCAACGATCTCGCTTTGGGGTCGACGTCTCCCACAACTTGTGTGTCAATCTGAAGAGACAAGGGCAAATCACCTAGCCAGCATCGTAGGTCACCAAATATTTCCTGCACACGCTGGGCGAGGGATGCTTGCTGAGACTTTCTTCGATAGATTGTGTAGATAATGCGATCGGACAGCCTAGCAAGCCCTATCCTCGCCACGAAATAATCACGGTCGGGAAAGTCAAAAGCGTCAGAAATGTCACACGGAAGGTTAACCTCGATCTCTTCATCTCGAATCGCGGTAGGATATCCCAGCTTTGCTGCCCACATCCTATCGAGAGTGTACGCAGTCCAGAATAAACGGTTGCGGTGCTCGCGATCCCCTGCATCTGGCATCTGCGACTCTGGGATATTGAGATTCAACCCCATGATAATTGCTTGTCGGACTGCTGAGCCAGCTAGACTGTACGCAGCATGCCGTCGGTTGAGGAAAAGTGAGTAGACAGACTAGAAGGATCAGTCGTTTGGTGAGATATAAAATGGAAGAGAAAGGAACGAACCAGAACTAGCTGGACCTCAATCATTTCAACACTGGGCCTTTCGCTTACAATGCGCAGGATGCCAATTGCTTTGCAGAAATAACGCAGCCCAGGAAATGCTTTTTCTCCGATGGCACTTCTTGTCGCGTAGATCTCCCCGATCGCAAACAGCCCCCAAAGCTTGCTTTTTGTCAACAAGCTTGGTGATGAATTACTCTGGATGGTGGTTTCCAGTTCGCGAAGAGTTGAACTGCGCCTTACAATATGATAGCAGCGACCGAGGCCATTGACTGCCGCTCCCACAAGGAGTCGTGCACGAGCAGGAGACGGCCAGGCGCATTCAACATCTGACAAGGCGAGAAGCTGCTCGTCTCCCGGAAAGTCAACCCTTGGAAGATGTCCATGATGATCATCTGACATTGCCTGCCGGAATCGCGTAGCAAATGCAGAGTCTGAGGCCTCGGCTACTAAGATAGGAGTGTGGAGGGAATCCGCATTGACAAACCAAGGAGCGTCAGAGAGGACATTACCCCTTGTCGCTCTCACTGTACTATCTCCAGGAGTCGCATCTGCTGCAGATCCACGAAGTCGCTGGTTCTCTACAATCAGACTTTCGAGATATCTGTTCCCGATCAGTCTTGGGATGGAAGGAGCCATCGAGGACGACTCACTGCTCGCTGACTTTGACGGAGCGATACTTGCGGGGATACACGCATTCCACCGGCTTTCCTGCTTGATGGCAGCCCTCGCAAGGAGTTCCTCCAGAGCACTTGACCTTTCGCGCATGGCACCGGCGACAGCTGGGCTCATTAAATGCGGGAAAAAACAGGGGGGGGTGTGCCTCTTACGCTATACTCTTCGTCACCTTTAAGTGCGTGGCTTTCGGCATTGTGAAATAATCTATCTGCCTTGCAGTCAAGACGATGCCTTTGAGACGCGCAGATATCGTCGGTTGGTATAATTTGCCTCTCGGGAGACGTCAATTTCTTTGCCGAATTCTGGATGAACCACTCGGCGGAAACCCTCATTCTGGCCGAATGTAGTCTCGGCAAAATCAGCCAGAGCACCGAAGACCAGCAACTTTTATAGGCCACGCCCTCTAGGTTATTCAACACCAGAATGAAGCCTATTACACAATTTTCAGGATGCCACTATCTTCAACAACACCCTACTTCACCCCAGAGCAGTCTCCCCCAGCCGGGACAGCCCTTACAACAACATCCGAAGAAACTCCGAAGCTCTTCACCCCTCTTACAATCCGCGGTCTAACATTCCAAAATCGCATCTTCCTAGCTCCTTTGTGTCAATGGTCAGGCGAAGATGGATATATAACAGATTGGCACCTCACACATCTAGGCGGGATTATTCAACGCGGTCCCGGCCTCTCAATAATGGAATCAACAGCGGTCCAAAAGGAAGGTCGAATAACCCCTCATGATATCGGAATCTACGAGGACGGGCACATTGAGGGACTCAAGAAAATAGTCGATTTTGCTCATAGCCAGGGACAGAAGATTGGAATTCAGCTGAGCCATGGCGGACGCAAGTCTAGTACTGTTGCGCCATTCTTGCATAAGAATGCGACTGCGCCTGTGGAGGATGGAGGATGGCCCGAGGAGGTTTATGCGCCTTCTGCAGAGCCGTTCAATGACGCTTATCCGAGACCAAAGGCCATGACCATCGAGCAGATTCAGGAGTTCAAGAATGCATTTATTGACGCTACTAAACGATCTATCAGCGCTGGCTTTGACATTATCGAAATTCATGCCGCGCACGGATACCTTGTCCACCAGTTCCTCAGCCCGATCAGCAACAAAAGAACAGATCAATACGGAGGATCATGGGAGAACAGAGTCCGACTATTACTTGAAACCACCGATGAGGTCAGAACAATTATACCAGCAGATATGCCCCTGTTCGTCCGAATCAGCGCGACAGATTGGTTCGATGACATGACCGACGAGTTCCCCGAGAGCTGGACGGTAGCCGACTCATGCAAACTCGCGCCATTGCTTGCTCAGCGCGGTGTCGACTTTCTAGATGTCAGCTCGGGTGGTATCCATCCTAAGCAGTCAACGAGTATCAAGTCAGGCGATGGGTACCAGGCACCGTTTGCGTTGAGGATCAATGAGGCAGTGGGGGACGCTATGGTGGTCTCCGCCGTGGGTGGAATTCGGACCGGTCAGATGGCGGAAGGATTTCTACAGCAGGGTCTAGACGTTATTATGTGTGGGCGGTGGTTCCAGAAGAACCCTGGTTTGGTGCATCAATTTGCAGAGGAACTAGGCGTCGGGGTTAAAATGTCCACTCAATATGGATGGGCCTTTAGCGGTGGTCGTCGGAGGAAGTGAGAAGTCCAATGTTTTTAGATATCGTGCTTTGAAAGACATATAGATCCAACCTTGATCAAAAGCAGCGATGAAGGTCTGCTGGACACTAGTTAGTCATTGCTATCCCTAGCATCACCACCCAATTCACTCCGTAGGTAGTTTGCTAAGTATATTATTTTCTCGGGGTCCGGGCTCCTCTTGTCTCGGGGCTGTCGGGGACATGAGTCATGGATGAAGGCCCCTTTCATCAGCGCGGAATGGATGGCACCATAAGCAATCTATAATCAACTAGACACCCAGAGCTCCAACAGAGTTTCTACGACACATTAGTACATAGTCTACGGAGTAGTCTCGGCTTAAATCTTGGCTCAATCACGCTTGGTTCTTGGCCCCTTCGCCTGAAACAAGCTACCCTCGACGGTGGAAATTCTCTAGTCTCACCTTGATCACTTTAATAATCAAACCACAAGACTATTGCATCTGTCACCTCCCCTGCCAAGTTTTAGTTCCGCTTTGTGTCTAGGAATGCTTGGCCATGCGCTGTGACAATCTACCTGGAACTCCATGCCAAGATCATGATCCCTCATGGCCCTAGCTCGCTATACGAAGGACCCTGACTGGTTCTCGTATCCAGGGATTCAGGAGAACGAGGCGTTGACCGTTCCAGCCATGCTGGATTGGGTCGTCTGCTAAGACAACCCGGGCTTGGAAGCAAGTATATAACGAGCCCTCCCCGGACTGATTTCGTCCCTTTCGTTCCCCAACAGCAAGCCTGTCAATCTTTCTTTCGCTTTCCTTCCACTTTCATTTTCGTTTCCTTACATTTACATTCACTTGAAAAAATACACTCTTTACAATGTACAACCTCAAGTACTTGATTGCCGCCGTCAGCTGCCTAGGGCCGGCCCTTGCAGCTCCGACTCCCAACAACTTCCACGACATCAACTGCATCGAGAAGCCTGAGACTGGTTCACACTACGCTTCTACCAGTGCCGTCATCCCTACTCCGACCAGCTCCAGTGTCCCGTCTTCCAGCGCCCCCGCTTCCGGCGGTTCCGGCTCTTCTGAGGATGTACGTTGCCCTCTCTTACCCTTTCATCCAGAGCCATCCAATCCTAACTAACCCTTTTACTATGTAAAGGCTGCCTTCGGCTATGCCAGTCTCAACGGCGGAACAACCGGTGGAGCAGGCGGGTCCACAACAACCGTCACCTCGTACGAGGAACTTAGCGCCGCCGTTGCAGGCGACGAGCCCAAGATCGTGATCGTCAGTGGCACGATCGAGCAATCCGCCGAGCAGATTGAAGTCGGCAGCAACACTAGTATCCTTGGTGCAGACTCGTCTGCTGTCCTCGATGGCTTTGGCCTTCTTCTGAAGGAGGTCTCCAACGTCATTATTCGCAACATCGGGGTTAAGAATGTCATTGCCGATAACGGTGATGGCATTGGCGCTGGTATGATTCTGCTTTGAAGATTTCTCTTGACAATGGTGATGAGGGGCTGACTAGTCGAACAGAATACTCCACGAACATCTGGATCGACCACGTTGACGTCTCGTCCAACCGCGACCACGACAAGGACTACTATGACGGACTTCTCGACTTCAAGCGCTCTTCCGACTTCATTACCGTTTCGAACTCCTACATCCACGACCATTGGAAGGCCTCGCTAGTCGGCCACTCCAACAGCAACGAAGACGAGGACACCGGCAAGCTGCACATCACCTACGCAAACAACTACTGGAGCAACATCAACTCTCGCGGCCCATCCTTCCGCTTCGGAACAGGTCACATCTACAACAACTACTACGAGAATGTTAGTGATGGAATCAACACCCGTATTGGCGCCCAATTGCTTGTTGAATCGAACGTTTGGGTTGAGGGCAAGAAGGCTCTTTACTCGACTGATGAGGGATACGCGGTTCAGCGCGACAATGACTTTGGGGATGCCTCGGCTGATGCCCCTGAGGGAACATTGACCTCTGTCGAGTATGAATATGAGGCTCTTGGTCCTGCTAATGTTAAGGCTGCTGTTGTTGGGACTGCCGGTCAGACTCTTACTTTCTAAGCGGGTGTTTTGCGCCTGGCTCTTGTATTTATTGTCATATTGGGGACGGGGGAATGGTGTGAGCTCGATGTTTTGGGGTATGGGTTATCGATCGTCTGGTCGATGCCGATAGTATACCGAGGATGCAGATAGCTTGAAAATGTCAATAGATCAGATATTTCGCGAGGAACCACTCTCCAAATCTTATGCTTTAGTAGTATGACCGTACCGCCCGTGAGATTCTTCTATAGGTCAAAGTTCAGAAAATTCAAATACCAGAAGATATTCTACTCGCGTACGAGATAACCGACAGAAATCTCGAATAGAAAGCCCTCCCTTCGCTACATGGTATTGCCATCCTTAGAATACTTCCAAGCCCTCTCAAACTCATTCCACCCCCCAGGCGGCGCATCCCACATAGCCAACTCCCGAACCACAGTCTCATAGCATCCATCAACTGGCATATTCCCCTGACAGACATTCCCCCCAACAGCGATATTAATGAGGATCCTAAATTCACTCATCTTCCTCGTACCAGGAGGTTTCTCAGCCCTCATGACAGGCCTCCCATCAATCAACCAGATCAAGCGCCCCCTGCCCGTACTTTCATCCTCATCCCAGATAAAGTCGTACCGCACACCCATCGGCGAGGTAATATTTGGAATCGGGGTTTCAAGAACACGGTGCTTGTCCCAGTCCTGACCATTGAAGTGGCCCCAATGAAGACAGGCGTGGTTGACAGCGTCGCCGTTCCACGCTTCCATGATGTCGACTTCGCCGTCCGAGGGCCAGCTGAAGGGGTCTTTAGGCAGCAGCCAAAAGGCAGGCCAGATGCCTCGTGCCACTGGGGCTGTGATTCTGGCTGATAGACAGCCCCGTGGGCGACTGAGGGTTTGGTGGCTTGATAGCCTGGCGCTGGTAAATTTCAGGGCAGGGTCGGGGTGTCCGTGATTGATTAGAGAGCGCACTATGACCGCGTCGCCCTGGGGTGAATGGAATGAGTTTTGCGGGCTGTCGATGTAATTCTGCGCCTCGTTGTTGCCCCATCCGTGTTGGCCCTGTTCATGGTGGAAGTTGGCGGATACAGGGACTTGGGGATGGAGATTGGGCTGCCAGTAAATTTGGGGTTGCGAGCCCTGGTCCTGGTATGTTGGTCGTGAAGTGGCGGGAATGGGCGGTGGTGGGGGAGGCCTGTTGTAGGATGACTCGGGCTTCGGGTCGGAATGGTTAAATTCGTCCCACGCCTTGTCTGCCTTGTCTATTATGCCCTTGAGCGCCTGTCTGAATGGCATGGCTGAAAAACTCCTTGGTGTAGGTGTAGTTGTACAAATAATAAATAATGACGACAGAAAGACACGATATCTGGCATTGGTACCTTAGGCAGAAATAACATGCAAACTTTGCAAACCTGCAGGAACATCGAAAACTTTTGGCATCAAAGTTGAACCTTTGACAACATTCTCAAGTATGGCAGAACCCCCTGCATCAGAACTCTCTCGAGCAGAGCGCTTCAAAGCAACTCACCTCGCCGCCCGTCACGGCAACTACCACCAATACTACTCCAAATTCCGGGCTCCCACTGTCCCAGATGAACGCCTTTCCATTCTTCCCTCAGATATCCTCCGCAACGCCCGAGTCATAGACCTCGGCTGCAACGCGGGCAAACTGACCTACGAGGCGATAGTGCACTGCGGCGCGGCCGCCGCAGTCGGGGTCGATATTGACCCGTGGCTAGTCGAGCAGGCGAAGGCCGCGTACCCGGATGGGCCCTGCACCTTTGAGCACTTTGACTTTGTGGATGCGTCTGCGTACAGGGGGACTGCGCTCGGCAAGTTCGATGTTGTCCTGTTGCTCTCTGTTACCAAGTGGATTCATCTGAATAATGGGGACGCTGGGATGTTAACGCTATTTGCCCATATTCGAAGTATCCTGAATGAGGGGGGATATCTTGTTATTGAGCCGCAGCCACTAAGCAATTATGCTAGGGCTTCGAAAAGGAATAAAGAGTTGAGAGAGACGTACAAGACTATTCAGATTAAACCACCCTTTGATGATGAGTTGAAAGCGCAGGGATTTGAGCGGGTATATGACTTTGAGAGGGACGAGGAAGGGTTTGCTAGGCCTGTACATGTCTGGAGAAAAAAGAGTAGCATAAGTTGATCAATAATAATCGCTTCAAATGAACCGGCGGAAGTGATGTTTGTTAAGAAAGATGTAGACTATTCGGCTATCTTCAACATCTGAAGCTTGCTAGTGGTGAAAGCGAGTTCTGCCACCTACGAAGCGTGCTTAATTCTACAATGCCGCAAGGTTATGGCGGACGATTGCAAAATAGTATTTGTTTCAGAGCGTTTACCTGACTTCTTTAAGCTTGTCTTCAACCTCTGAACACCCTAAAGCTTCGACTTCGCGTCATCCCTCTCCACCAGATTGACATGGGGACTCCGAAACGGCCGCGTAACAGCGTAAAATGCCAGTCCATGAGACTTGGTTGAGAACTAAGGAGCATCAAATTAGCACTATCCTCTCAAAAGAAAGGGCGGGAAACATGTTACATACCTTAACCTTGGAACCAACGTAGAAGAAGGCAAAGTCTCCCGGAACAAGATGGTGCGTTATACCCGTTGCCTCGTCCTATAATTCATTAGCACACGTTGAGTATTCCCACACTCCAGGACCTTTAAGACCAGCATCCGGAAAAAGAGTATGGCTCGCTAAGTAAACGTACCAAAACATCAATCTGCCCCGCAAGGACATACTTCGTCTCCTCGTAGGTATAATACGCCGGACGGTGCGGGCCTACTTCGATCTTGTAGAAGCCCGAGGTGATGTGAGTCGGCGACGAGTCTGTCTTGGTCCTGGTCGAGTGGAAGTCGGCGGTTAAGGCATTCTCGCCTTTGGGGAGCTGGATGAACTCGTGGCCGGCGCCTTTGATGACTGTGAGGGGGACGAGGGAAGAAGACACTAGTTCGAGCGGGTTTGGATTAGGTACTGGGGGATCATGCTGCCGGAATGGAACTTACTCGTATGTTTCTGTAAATGCAGTGGTTTGTAGATAGCTGGACTTGCACAGTAGGATTTCCGTATTATATAGTCTAGATTACTGGTGACCGGTAGGGTTGCCGGGTGAGGGGTTGAGTATCGGATGCCCTCCCGATATAGGCCATGCGAAATTACCAGCAATTATTGAATAATATCCAAGATGCGCTACAAACACTATTATAGATAGATCGCCTTCTTCGTCCCAGTCATTAGGGTTCACTCTTTAAGAATGTGACAAAATTGAGCGATGTCCGGGTGCCCATTTTCTGCAGCCGTCGAAGGTGGACTGTAGAAATACGACATGTCTTTGAATCTGAGATCGACACTTAGTCACTGTATAGGATATCGACAATGTTCATGTTTTTTAAGCAGGCAGCCATCTAAAAGGGAGACCTATCTCCACTATCAAAACACCCAAGCCGATCCTCGAGTCGCCGTAAAACTATGAGACCCATGAAGCTGCGAGAGCTTGAGCGAAACTCTTACTCAACAACCTAGTCGCTATCCACGCCTCCTCCCACAGCATGGCTATGTTCGTCGCTATGTACCCGGGTCTCCAGGTCGATGCGATGAGTATGACGGATAAAATTCTTGATCTTCGCATCAACCGTAGGATAGGGCGGTCTCTCCGCTATAATGGACACCAGATCAAGTTCATGGCGGCGAAGCGACTTTATAAACCGAGGGCAGTTGATGAAGATATGAGCAATAGCGATATGGTTACTTTCAATAGCCGTTAGAAATGGAGTACGTGGCGATAACTCGCTGTTATCATAGCTGTGTAGGTCCACTTGCTCGTACTGAACAAGTATCTGGACGACACAGGCGTGTCCATTAGCTGCTGCTTTGAATAGTGCAGTTTCGCCTCGATAATCTTTGTGATTGAAATGGACATTCGGGGTGCTTGCTAGCACTGAGACAACACCTTCCCGCCCTTTCGCAGCTGCTGCCATCAATGGGGTGCAGGACCTTGGTCCTAGAAAATTGATATCAGGTCTGTGGCGAATGGCTGGTGTTGGAGAAGGGTTGCTGGTTTTTCGGAATGCACCAAACCACGAGCAAGGGCGGGCTCCATCTTTGTGATGGATAAGTATATTCTCGAGTGATAGTAGGACTTCAACAACATTCGTACGCCCATTCGATGCCGCAATCCATAGAGGCGTGACGCCTCGGTCCCGATCTGGTAGGTCTGGTTCGACCCTATTCTGTGAGCACAACATACGCACCACCTCGGTCCGGCCATGGGACGCAGCCACCCATAGAGGAGAGCGACCGCGGGTGTCGCGGTGGTTGACTTCAATTTCTTCTTGCAGGATCAGGAATTCTACGACATCGTCGTCCTACAGCGATTATCGCTTATATTGTAGTCTGCGTCTGAATTCGTGGTCAGGATTTGCACAGCTTCTCGGTGCCCATTAGCAGCTGCCAAATAGAGCGGCGTACATCCTCTGTTGTTTTGGATGTTAATCAGAGTTTTTGTGGGCTCGTTGCTGAGTAGCACGTCTATAGCCTCAGTGCTACCGTGAGTTGCAGCTACATGCAGAGGCGTATCTCCGTTATTGTCCCACCTCCGATAGTCATCTATTTGTCGCTGTAGAATACTTTTGATTCCTTTTGCAAAGTCATGCGCCGCTGCAAACATTAGCAATAATGAGCTCTCAGAATCCTGAGATTCTTGACCCACGCCAGCACAGTTGAGCAGGGAAATAAACGCGGCATGACTCTTAGCTTCAATCGCAACGAGGGTGAAACTGCAGAGCGGGGATCAAGGCTGGGCATTGAACATCTAAAGCCAATCGTGTTGAGCATCCTTGTCGTCTCAGCCTCGTCGACGTTGTTGTTGCTCGAGACATTGAGTCTCGTGTTTGGCGATATTTTGGAAGCTTGTTGACTGGGAAGGAACGGCCTAGGATTCTACTAGAGTAACTAGTACTGGAAGCCCGGGCAGATGGATCAGTCCATCCTTTTCTCTGTATGTCTTTGATGGCTCTTGCCTATATAGCATTGACTCATCATAATCGCTTTTTACTTGCACTACCTGGATACCTACACTTCATGGTATATTTATCTAGTTTTATGCATCAATGCATCCAACGCCCCCAAGATCCAACAATTCCTCATCCATAAACCTGCACTCCCACTGCGGTGGCTCTCCACTCGGATTCGTCAAAGTGACATTCTCGGCACGAATATTGTCGCAGGACTATCAAGAAATCATTAGCATTAATCCCAAGGAATATGGGTAAGGGCAACATACATCTTCCGATCCACAAATAAGCTGGCCAGCAACCGGATCATCAGCGCCATTCGCAGTCCCCCAGATGTTCTTAAACAGCACATCTGTCAAAATAACCTTCGAGGGGTGGTCAAGGCACTCGCTCGCATTGATCGCTCCATAGCATTGATCAATTTGAATTGCCAGGTTATTGTTGTCGTTTATCATAAGGTCGTACGTGACATTTCGGACGTAGCCTTGTCCACCGCCACCAACCCAAGGCGGATTCCCCGTTTTGATGGCTTCGGCACCGGGCCAGACTTTGAGGCGAGCGGCCGTGGTCGTGTTTGCCATGGTGTTGTTGTAGATGTACAGGTCTGAGACAATGTCGTATTGGTAGGGGTAGTTGCCTAGAGACCCGACCGAGATGCCGTGGGAGCCATTGCACTGCAGGCCTTGGACAATGACATTCGTGCTGTTGGGTTTGAAGGAGACGCAATCGTCGTCGTGGTTTATCACGGAATTCTGAATTACGATGTTATCGGAGCGGAATGTATCCCAGCCGTCGAGGTTAGATGCCCAGGCGTCGGAGGATGAGCGGGAGAAGATGTCGATGTCTGAGATGAGGATATCGGAGCTGTTGGCTATGAAGTTGTGCCACTACCATGATTAGCTAGGTAGACGATTGTTATACTGGGGTCTTACGTTCGGCGACTGTCGCAGCTTCAATCCAGTAATCGACCCTCCATGCCATCCATCGGTGATGAACAACAGCGGACGATGAATGCTCGAGTTGAGAGCATAAGCATCATACCAAGCCTGCCCATTTCCATTAATCTCGCCAGTGCCAGCACCATACAAATGAACATCCTCGCCTCCCCAGACCCACCAGGAAGAAGCATCCTGGAAATGGAACTTGAATGTGTTTGGTTGCCAGAAATCGATATCGGTGCAAAATTCCACTTTGCCGGTCAAGGCGATGTCGACGTGCTCTAGGAAGCGCAGGTCCAGGGGTGTGCAGATTGTGTAGTCCTGGTCGAGGACAATTGTTCCGCCGTTATTGCAGTCGTGCAGTGCGTCAAGGATTGCAGACGCGTCGTCTCCTCCGTCACCTTCGGGCTCGACATAGCATACCTTGCGGGGGTCGCGCCGCGAGTGTAGCGGGATCGCTTTGTATGGTTGTATGGGGTTGGGTTGAATATCGGGACGTTTTGGAAAGCTAGAGTTTGTACCCTGAGCCAAGGTTAAAATGGAATGAGAAGCCAGCCCTAAGCCCAGAAAAAAGCTCGTCGCCAGCCTAGCAGCCATTCTGGATTCTGGGGATATTTGTGGTCAAAATGCTAGCCAATCCTGTACTTGATGCTAGACCATCTTCCCTACTACTCTATGAGTCGGGGCATGAAATCTTACTTATACTACTGACAAATCGCTCCAGTCATGCTTGACGGGTCTTTGAGCTGCCAGGGTAATAAGGTTAAACGTGGTCTTGGGAGCTAAATCTGCAGACTGAAGTTCCGTCAATGAGAGACCACAATGGTGTCGATCGCCGTTTGAGCGGTGCCCAAAGTGCCACAATCGACAAGAAGAACGGTCCACAATCAGACACATTGAAGCGGAGTCAAAGGCGAGAGAAACAGCATCGGTCTTTCGGCGGCAGGGAGTTAGGCCTCGGTTGTTCTCTGCAGCTTAGGTTGCATAGCAATTTGTCCGCCAATAAGAGACGCCAACAGCCAATCCCACAGGAGAAGGCATACCTAACCCTACAGGAATTGGGAGTGTGGAGTTGAATTTGAAGCAAAGGATTTACCCTCGGGCTGGGCATTGTATTCAGGCTATTTGTTGTGACTTCATATTGAGTGACACTATCTATGCGGAGACTTTACTACACATATACCCCCTAGGCAGTAATCCCAGGAGTCTCCGAAATCCTGAAGACATACTTGCAAGCACTGGCTTTTCCGGCCTTCAAATCCCTCAATGCATCCTCAATACCCGCAAGCCCTCCAAGCCGGACCTCATATGGATGACCGCTGAACGTCTTATCCTGCAACGCCCGAGTGAAATATCGACAGAAAATGAACCCTAGCTCTGCATTATGATCATACCAGGGCATATTGTGCACCGAGCCGACAGAGGCCATAGATTTGACTGCAGGGCTTACGTCTGCCTCGGTCGGTAGCGCGAAATCGATTACTCCGCCGGGGGCAACGACTTGCTTTAGGACTTCTATGCTAACGGGCGTTATGGCAGCGTCGAGTGCATGCTGGACGGTTGGTACGCCGGCTTCTTCCAGGCGATCCTTGATGGCAGAGACAGTCTTGTCAGCGCCGTGGTGATAGTCAATGACAATATCGCCTTTGCTCTTGTCAATTATGCTGTTCACGTATCCGCAACCCTTCCCGGCGACGGCGATGATGGGATGGAGATTGCTGTTACATGCGAGCCTGATAGTAAATGCGCCAACTGCAGTGCTCGCGCCGTAGACTATTAGTGGAGTTGAGGCTTGAGCTGGTCTCCAGGGGAAGGGGAGTCGGTGGTTAGCGTAAAGAGATACGGCGGCAGTCAAGGCTGCCAACGGGATAGTCGCCGCTTCTATGGACGTTGTCAGTTTCAAAATTCTTTGCAGTTTATCTTCGACTTACCTTCGAACGACGTATGGTCAGGCAAGTGGAAAGTGGTATGGCTCCAAGCAACGGCATACTCTGCGTAGGAGCCACCCTTGGTGTACATCTCATGGAAAGCGGCGACGCGGTCTCCTGGCTGACAACACTTAGCTTGATTTCATTGTAACCTCTAGTTTCTGAGTACCTTGAATTCAACCACATTTGAGCCAACATTTTCAACTATACCTGCGATATCATCTCCCTGGTTGATAGGCTCCTTGATGCCCTCGAGGATCGGCGAGATGATGTTGCCGGAGGCAGCCCACTCAGGACCCTTCCAATTCTTGGGATTCGCGCCAGCGACCATGACCTTGATCAGGACTTGGTCGTCGTTGGGCTCGGGGATGGGGCTGTCGACGATTTTGATGGCCGGTCCGACCATTGTGATTCCTTCCTTCATGTCGATGGTTTGCGGTGAAGTCTGTTATAGAAACGTTTAACTCTGCTTCTTGATCTACTGTCGCTACTCATAAGGTTGTTCTTATGCCTTTTATACTACCCATGTTGTCGGCCATCCCGCCGGAGCCTCCCACATCAGTATTCCACCGCAGCAATTGTGTCCCGGATCTCCCACAACTATGCACATTGTCCTATAGCCTAAGTCATCAAGGTCCTGGGCCTCCTCTTATGTTTATCTGTGAGTTACCTCGACGGCGACTTTATGCTTAGTGATATCCTCTGAGCGTTGTAAGATCATGCACTGAGTAACAACCCCGGCACGCCCGGCAAGCGCAACCCGCGGATGATGCATGTTCCGCGGAGGCCTGGGTCTTGAATACACTAGTTTATTTGACCATAAGATATATTTTCCAATGTCCCAGCACAGAGACCACGCCATAACTAGCGCTCAGCAGAGAACAAGCGGCTTCGTCGGGCGTCGGCCGCCGGCTGCCAGTAAGTTCCACAACATTCAGCAGCACGACAATCTTCAACAAATCACAAACAGCTTCACGATAACATACATGTCACTTCTATAAGCAGGGACACTAAGGGAAGGTAGCGTCGGTCGCTATCGGGTACAATGTCCGACGAGCTTATACCCCGGCATTAACGGACTTTAGGGTCTGCTCTAGGATATAAAAATGGCGCTCTTCGTGTTGTTTGAATACATCATCACTACAATCTCTCACATTTGTTCTGGTTTGTTGTGTTTGTTTCTTCAACATTTGACCACCCGGCAATATGTCCAGTTCAATTGATGCCAGCAGCATCTTCCGTGTTGATGGTCTGGTGGCCGTTATCACCGGGGGTGGTAGTGGTAAGTATAAGCATATGTATTGCTTTTAAAATAATATTTACACGCTGTCCAGGCATTGGCCTCACCATGGCTCGTGCTCTCGTCCAGAATGGTGCACGAAAAGTATACATCCTCGGCCGTCGCCTTGAGGTCCTCAATGAAGCAGCCGCAGAGCATCCCAACCTAGTAGCACTGCAATGCGATGTCAACTCCAAAGAGAACCTCCAGTCTGTGGTGGACCATATCGCCAAAGAAGTGGGCTACGTCAACCTCGTCATTGCGAACGCAGGAGATATCGGGCCTTCTGTGCGCTTCAGTCCGACTGCGTCTCTGTCAGAAGTGCGGGAGACGCTCTTCACCAATTTCTCGATGGACGAGATGAACAGTACCCTGCACCTCAATATAACAGCAGCCTTTTTCACGATGACAGCGTTCCTGGAGCTCTTGGATGTGGGCAATAAGAAGGGTATACAGGGTGGTTTCGGAGAGCCAATCAAGGAGGGCACCGATGTACCGTCTATTCAAAGTCAGGTCATTTTCACGACGAGTGTTTCGGCGTTTAGTCGGCATTGGACCTCGTCTCCGCCGTACTTGACGAGCAAGGCTGCTATCATGCAGGTCACCAAGCATGCTAGTACACAGCTGGCTAGGTTTGGAATCCGGGTTAATGCAATTGCGCCGGGGCGTAAGTTGTCTACTCCAAAGGATAAACCATGGAACAACGAGCTGACTCAAATATTAGTCTACCCCTCGGAGCTGGCCTCGGTTTTGACTGGGAATCGAATTCCAGAGACTGAGAGTCATGACGACCAGCGGTTCATTCCGGCTAGGCGGTTTGGCGGGGATGAAGAGATGGCTGGCGCTATCTTGTATCTTGCTAGTCGTGCAGGGGGTTACTCCAATGGGTCTATCGTGGTGACTGATGGGGGGAGATTGTCGGTCATGACTGGGACTTATTAGCTATCTAGACAGAACTACTAGCTGTGAATAGTATGGTGTCGGCCTGTCGGGTTGTCGGCCGCCACTATCCCCTTTTGGTCGATTTGTCATGATTCAGGTTCAGCTCTCCAAATGTCCAGGATTTGTAGGGAAAAGTATCAGATATCTTCAATCATATCTTCTAAGACAATAATGCCGAAGGCAACAATTCCATTAGCAGTCCGGGTCTGTGCGAACTGCAAGGCAAGGAAGAAGAAGTGTGACAAGGTCTTGCCGTGCTGCGGCTACTGCACAAAGTACATCTCACCATCCAAAATATATCTTTGGTGCGGAACTGACAAATAATAGAAAGGGACTCAAATGCCAACACATTGACGATCTGCCTCCTACCTCTCACCACAAGGAACCGGCCAAATGGATACCATATCCAAGTCCAGCACTGACTCTACTCGACACATCCTTAAGCGCCGAATCAAACTTATGCCATGAAGCGCAGCGCATTCTTGGCACATCCGGTCTGTATCTCGACGAGCTTAGCGTCCGGTATTTTGAGGATGCTCATAATTTCCTTCCTGTCATTTCGCGAGAGCATTTTCACACTCAGCTCCTATCGTGCGGTTCATATCCGCAGCTCGACTTTTCGATCCTTCTGCTCAGCATCCTCGTACTAGTTTGCCATCAGGATGAGGGACAGAAGTGCAGCAGGCATCTCGACATTACCTCTCCATATCTCGCTGCAAAGTCACTCCACGCCCAAGCACAGACGCTAGCAAGACCCTCACTAAACCTCGTTCAAGCGGGGATACTAATAGCATTATTCGAATTTGCGCGCGGAAGGCCGGACCAGGCCTTCGTTTCGATAGGGGCCAGTGCTCGCATGGCCTACGCAGCAGGGTTATGGCAGCCAACTTTATCTCAAGCCACAACCTCCACCGACGTCAACGACTTGAGTTCCGAGGAGTATTCCACGTGGTGGGGAATATCTATTCTTGAGAGGTAGGCTATTGAAGTAAGGTTAAACGATAGTCAGGGACTGACAAGCCTAGACTTATCGTCTGCGATCTCGATCTCATCGATCAGCCACTTCTCTCAGTCTTACCGAAGGACACCCCAGAAATTTATTCACATTTGACATCCGGAGAACCCGACAGGGTTTTAATCCTCCCCGGAGATGTCTTGCAGGAGGGACTCTGTCAGGGACTGCGAGCTGCCAGCCTTCTGGACCACTTACTTACTGTGATATCGGTCCCGGGGGAACCGGACTGGAGAAAACTCGGCGAACTGGACGCGGCTCTTCAGGTGCTCCTAAGCGAGGCAATGCCCAAGGCGTCAGATTCGTCGGTGTATTGCTTGGGGATATGTGTTGCGTTGCGGTAAGAATCTGATTCAATAATACGCTAAAGAAGTGTGCTGATAAACAAGGTCACTATTCCTCCTTCATCGCCACATTCTCAGCTACACAAATGCCGACGTCAAAAGTCCCAAAGACACAGAGAGTAACTCCCGCGCCGCCGTCGAAACACTAATCAGAATGCTCCTTGACATTTCCGAGACACACCAACGCCTCGCGCACACGCCAGGACAAATGGGCAGTCTGCATCCAGGGTATACGTACCTTGTCCGAGCCGCGGTGGAGTATATCCGCGAGGGCTGTAGCAGTGGCCAACCCGTGCCGGCAGACTCGTGGCTGCAGAATGCTGAACTACGGTTAGAAAGTGAGCTTGAACGATTGAATAGTGGTAGACAAATGGGATGGTGGCGTTGTTCGCTTACAGAATAACGTTAATGTTCTAGAATCTCGAATCGCGGGGATGCACGCAGGTGGCGCGGACCCTGACTCGCACTGGTCTGCTGCAGTGTCGGAGATTGCCGAGGCTTGGGGATCTGGGGGTTCTTGATTCTTAATGCATTAATAATGCTTGATTGCCACTACGTACAGCAAACATGGGTGTTCACTGTGCATACTTTGGAGTGCAGTCTGCATCTGGCTGTAGCCGTATAATAGGATAGGATAGGGCTTGTCTCCGGTAGGCAATCCGGCAATCAGAGCCGACAAAATACAATGGTTCTCCAGATGATGCAAAGATGAGAGTGTGATTGGCAGATCGACTCCACCGTGCTCGTGGCTCATCGTCATCAGTGGCCAGATAGACTTGGTACTTGGGACTTGGTGGATCTTCGCCTGGCCAGGCTTTGCTGCACTGCACGTTTAACAGGTTTTGCCTCCATTCCTACTCTTCTTCAATTCCTCCCCCCCTCTATCCATCTCCCAGGCTGCCCTTCGAGTCTCCAATTCTGAATCGAATTGAATCGCACATGCGAGGCCCCTGGAAATCACCGCCCGCTGCTCAATATGAGCGCTGCCGGCGAGCAAGCGCGTGCTGTAGAGGGAGAATATCTCTCGCCTGCACTGCGCCAACCGCCCCTGCCTGACGACGAGAAGAGGCGTCTCAGGGAACTCTCCAGGTTCGTTTCCTCCACCAATACACCGTAAGGACTGCCTCCCATTTGGATATCCTGTCGCTAATCCTTGTCTTACTTGCTAGATATTATGACACCCTGCACACTTCTGCCTTCGCCGAGAACTCGACCCCGACGCCCAGCGAGGTCGACACGATCATCCCCATCGCGCAGCTGTCCAACGATATCACCCTGACAGCCCTCACCCAACTCGGTGTCTATCGCTTTGGATGCATGCGATCGTTTGTATCGCTAATCGACGACGAAAACCAACATATTATCTCAGAGGCGACCGCATCGATTTCGCTGCGGCATAGCGAGAAGCACGCACCCAATGATGGATTATATCTCGGTGTCACAACCCTAGATCTTGTTTTCGGAGTCTGCCCTCATGCTGTCAAACTGTTCTCTGGACATGAAGTGCCACATTTGCAGAATACAGCCAATGTCACTGCCAACAGCACCCGCTACATCGTCCGCGACTTCACCCGCGAGGACTACTTCAAGGAGCGACCCTATGTGACGGCCTGGCCTTATTTCAGATTCTACGCCGAGGTTCCCATCTACAGTCCTTCAGGTCATATTCTGGGAAGTTACTGTGTCGTGGACAACAAGCCCCGGGCCGATTTCGCAGAGGCGGATGTTGTCGCCCTTCAGGAGGTCTCTGATGCGATCGCTCGCCATCTGGAGAATGTCCGAACAGTCCATTACCATCGCCGTTCCGATAGACTTGTCCAGGGATTGACAAGGTTCGTGAAAGATCGCCCTTATGAGAGGACAGCGCCCATGTCTGTCGCCACTCTACGCAGCCATCCCCCTTCGCCACCAAGACATTCCGATCTCGACATTCAGCCTGAGCGACTTCGACTCCGTGAGCTGTCCTTGAATACAGATCCGACCGGAACCACATCTCCGTTGTTCTCGCATCGCGATGGGGGCGACTACAGCACCGACGCGACTTCTCTCTCTGTCGCGCTGAACGAAGGAGTCGAATCGCCGCCCCTCAACACCGTCGGTGGGAGTTGTTCACCCCAGGAATCCGTCTTCTTCCCCGTTCAGAACAAGACGGCTTCATATGCATCTGCAAAGAGCACACCCTTGCTGGCGGCAAAGGACAGCGTCCCGCTTTCCAACCGCGTCGCGAATGTCTTTGCTCATGCAAGTGCTTTGATCAAGGACTCGATGGATGTCGACGGTGTTCTCTTTATCGATGCTTGCTGGTGTAATTCTGGCATTGTGCGCTCGAGAACAGATTTGCAGGACTGGGAGCCTCTGCCTAAGAATGCGGATCCTCGACCGCGTACTCAGTCGCCGTATGTCATTACGCAGTCGGATGAGACCGCCTGCGATATTCTGGGTCTAGCTGTGAACGAGGACGGTCGGTATGGTATATCCGATGCACTTCTTCGAGAGTTGATTGCCGTCCTTCCTCAGGGTGGCGTTCTACACCCAAACGAAAACTCGACAGATCCTTCATTACTCGAAACCCGCCTCGCGGCATTCTTCCCTCAAGCCAGGTCATTGCTCTTCATTCCTCTCTGGGACTGGAACAAGGGTCAATGGCTCGCTGGTACATTTGTGTGGACGAGAGACAGCGAGCAAGAGCGCGCGCTTGGACTCGATGAAGTCCACTACTTTAAGGTCTTCGGTGACTCGATCATTTCAGAGATTGCTAGACTCGACTGGTCGCAGAAGGAGAAATCCAAGTTTGACCTGATCTCCTCAGTCAGTCATGAGCTTCGTTCGCCACTGCATGGAATGCTCGCGAACGCAGAGTTACTCGCTGCGTCAACACTGCTGCCGGACCAGCACGAGACTGTCAAGGCATTGGAGACCTGTGGTATCACGCTGCTGGACACGATGAACCATTTGCTGGACTTTGCAAAGATCAACAATATTACTTCGATGAACCAGGGTGTCTCATCAGTGACCAGCCTGGTCAGCACATTCGACCTAGGCAACCTCATCGAAGAAGTCGTGCACAGTGTGTTCTCTGGAATGCGCCATGTCTCGATCGCTTCGACACCAAATTCAAGTCCATCCACCAAGGAAGAGCCAGCATACAAGCCCGATCTATCAGTTGTGCTGCGGTTCGAAAACCAGGACCAGTGGCGCGTAACCTCCATGACAGGCGCTTGGCGCCGAATCGTCATGAACATTCTCGGCAACGCACTCAAATATACCGAGAAGGGTTTCGTCGAGGTCTCATGTTCGCTATTGAATCCTCGACCTGGCTCAGACCAGCCCATCGCGCACTTGCGTTTCGCTGATAGCGGAAAAGGTATGACGGAGGAGTTCTTACGCAACAAGCTCTTCTCGCCATTCTCGCAGGAGGACGCCCTTTCTGAAGGTGCTGGTCTTGGTTTGAGTATCGTCAAGCAGCTTATTGCTTTCCTCAAGGGATCTATTGACGTCAAGAGTGAAGTCAATGTTGGTACCCAGGTGGACATCTACATTCCCATTCAACCAGAGGCAGCACCGGCCATTTCTATCCCATCGCCAGAGCCAACAGCGCCAACCACTACGTTCTCGCTCGTCGGGCTCGCTGCATACCCCGAGCTATCAGAAGAGCCGACCGGTACATTATCGCCAGCAGCGAAACGCAAGATTTGTCTCCAGAGCTTCTTCGCAAACCTGATCTTAGATCAACCCGGTTGGCGAGTCTCGTCGGCACAATCGATAGACCAAGCCAATGGCGATCTCGTTATTATCGACGAAGCCGAGTACAAACGCATCTATGAAGACGAGGCCCTGCGTCGCAAGTTTGAAAAAACGCGCTTTGTTTGTCTCTGCGATGGGGTGCCTACTTTGAGCACAACTGGTGTAGCGCAGGTCGCTTGCCTCTATCAACCGTGAGTATTCCATCTTCTCCATATAAGATTCATGTAGCTAACAACCCTAGATTCTCTCCCCGCAAGGTCCTCCAAGTCCTCAAGTCCGCCCTCGAAGCCCAGCCACAGCTTCCACCATCTTCTCTTCTAAAACAGCCCGCCCTCAAGCTGTCGCTAGCCACCAATGTCACAGCGACGCCAATAACACCAAACCTGGTTGATGTAGATCGCACGAATAGCTCACACGTGCTCATCGTCGACGACAACGAAATCAACATCAAGGTTCTCTCAAAACTCATGTCGAAACTCGGGTACGAGTACAAGACGGCCACGAATGGGCTGCTAGCCCTCAACAAATATAAAGAGTCCCCGGAGGCGTTCAAGATGGTTCTCATGGGTGAGTTCCCTATTCCTCTATCTTTTTACATCATACTAACAAGTCCAGATGTCTCAATGCCAGTAATGGACGGCATCGAAGCCACGCGCCAAATGCGGATACTCGAGCACGAACGCTCATTACCACCCGTTAAAATCTTTGCAGTAACGGGGATCGCTTCGGTCGGAATGCAGCAGGAAGCCATGATGGCCGGTGTGGACGATTACCTCGTTAAGCCACTGTCGCTTGCGCAGCTGGGGAAGCTTATCAAGGTGCATTTATAGTAGTCCATCATTATAGATACCACTGGCGCGGCCTAACCGGGGGCATTGTATATAGCCGGCTCTTGTACACGATAGATCATGAGATACGACCAACATTATTCAATAAAAGTAGAGCAATCTGCTCAATGTTCAAATATTTACTATAGAATCGCGAAGAAGACTATAGAACGTAAGGTAGATTAGATGTCTCCAAATCCCATATTAGCCCTCGCGAAAATATCCCCTTAATTACAGTAGTCAAGACCGCAGGATTTACTGCATTGATTGTGAATAGCATCGCCAAGACGACTACATCTCTATGGAGTAAGTTCGGCTGTCTGCAGGTAACAGATTAGATCCTGCAAGGCCTCAGCTATCTCCATCGAATCTCAGCCCTCGCATCAAATCCTTCATGCCGATCCACGGTGGCCCAGGACAAGGGTACTCATCAGGCAACGGGCAGTTGGTGAATGGTAAACGGCAGCTATCAACGAAGTATCGGAGCGACGGAGCCAGCTAGGCCGACGGTGGCTGATGGGAGAGAAGGCTCATTGCTGGACAAATTAAGTTAGGGAGCAGGGCTGCGGCACTAAGGAAAGCTTCAGGCGCCGTCGCAGTCCCCATGCGTTTCTAGTTGCGTTTAATATTAGGCTATAGTGGTGGTAGTGGTGAAGAACTGTGGATTGGCGAAGGATCAGGATCATTGACGACGTGGCTGGCGCGGGTGGGCTTGGGGGCCGTGATGTCTGTGGTGAGTACGTAGACTTAAGTCAAAGGATGGTGGCGAAGGTGAATAGAAAATCCGCTTAACTAATAGGCAGAAGTAGAGGCTGAGTGTTGAGATTTGCAAAGGGTAAGCACTATTAAGCTGATGGCAATCCACGTGTAGCTGTGGGACGATCTGTATATCGCAGACGGGTGGGACAGGAGGCTATACAAACTTACCAAGTGGATGGCTTCGTATACGCTAGCGTTTAATCTTGCAGTTGGGGATCTGCTTGGGGCCCGGCTAGAGCCGCCTACACCTGGTCGTTTCACTAAATATCTGGCCCTTCTACAGGCCGGCACCGTTTAAGTTATGCGAGACGAGTCAAGCAGACGATCTGTTGGGGGCGAGGTAGGGGGGTAGAGGGGTGCGGGAGAAGGAGTCCGGTGTGGCTGCACACTACTTTTCTAGGCATAGCACTGGCACTCTGCTTGGAGCTGACAAGCTCTCTTGGTCCAGGCTCCATCAGCTCTTGAGTCCTCTGTTGGAGGCCTTATCAGCGGAGTCGCTGAGCTGCACCATGTGGGTCCTAGAGCTGGATGTAGATAGACGAGACGAGATGGCTCTGCTTTGGTAGAATATTCCTGGGGGCCATACTCTAGAGTACAAGCCACTATAGCTGGCGTCTACGTCGGTTTGACGAGAGCGAACGCGATAGAAAGGAGTAAGTTGATTCATAGCTAGCTACAGCCCCCATGCTTTAATAGGCGCTGTTCCTGCTTCCTTTGCCCTTCTGCAGCTGCAGCTACGTCCACTGCACACGAGTTGTCTGATTGCTCACTTTAGGGTCATTCAACATGTCCGATCAACAAACACAAGCCCAACAACCTCCCAAGAAGCGCGCTGCCTGCGATCGCTGTCGCACGCAGAAGCTCCGATGTCTGCGCGTCTCTGGCCATCCGAATGATCACTGTATCCGCTGCGTGCGCTCGCAGATGGAATGCATTACCAGCTCGTCTAAACGTCCTGGTCGTCCCAGGAATTCGACCAATACCCCCCGTCAACAACAGCCGACTCCGAGTCCAAACGCCTGCATCGAAACGAACCCTGCCTTGCCTGCCATCGATATACCTCCTCAATCCCTCGAGAATGTCGACGATTGGTTCAACTTTGGCTCTTTGGACACAGACTATGAGATATGCTCTGCTCCCTGGACTTCAGTTGATTCAGGCTTTGAATCAGGGTTCCCCATGGAAGGTGTCGCCACTTCGATGTCTTCGCTATCCACGCCTCCCCTGCAAACTGCTTCCACTCCTGCTTTCCTCACTGCCATGCCAACGCATACTCCTATCCATAACCATTTTCATGATGATCCGTGTGACCAGCTGCCACTGCTGGCTCCTCAACCTTTTGCGGCAAACTTCGATCACGGCCTTCATCTTTCCCAATTACAACGCGAACTTTCCAAACAGTTATACACTCTCACTTCCATGCCTTGGGATATGACCAAGGTCATGCAATTGACTTGCTTCCAAGCACCTGGTGCCTCAGCCCCTTCCAGCCCCAGCCAGGATGATCTGAAATCGAATCCGCTGGCGAAGATCGCCAAAACGTCTGCCGAGTTTGCGCAGCTTCTTTGCTCGGTGCAATCTCCTATCGCTGGCGATGGAGGGAGTAATACATCCAAGGCTTCGAGTCCCTTGTCTTCTATTCATCCGCGCCTTAGCATGCCGGACCTCCTCACCATCTTATCTTGTCATATGTTGACGATTTCCATTTATGATTCCATCTTCTCCCACTTTACCGAACAAGCATCCCACAATCCCGGTGCCGTCAATATTGTCCTGCAGTCTGCGCCGAAGCTCTACCTCGGTGGTATCGCAGTTCCTCCTCGATTGGAGCTGCTGAGCCACCTGCTCTATTGCATCACGGCCAGTCAGCTTCGGCCGATCGAGATGCTCCTTGGTCTTCCCGACGAATGCTGCGTATCGCTAAAACGCAATTCGGCAAGCAAGGATAAGCAGACTGGGTTGTTCAGCGGACAGAGTGGCCAATTGCTCTTCTCCACTCTGATGCAAGTCGAGACTGAGAGGGCGACGGAGGATCGCGGTGGCTTGGGGGTGATCGAGTCGCTGAAGGAGAAGATACGCCTGATTCAAGGGCTCGAATGATGACGATTTTCCTATGTTCCTATAATGTTTGACGATCATAGTATAGAGCAATGAACACAATCAATGACTCAACCCTAATTCTCTTCCACCTGTTCCTCCTCTTCCTCTCCTCAACTTCCACCTATCCAACAACCCATCGTGACCTCACATTGCTTTTTTTGGACTCGAAACTCTATAGTTGTGTAACTACAATCTCTACTCGGTAAATTCTCGGACACTGTCCGAATGGCAGTTCGGCCCCAAAACGCTGCACCGCTAGTTTCAGCTGCAGCGCTAAGCATTCTAACAAAGGGACTCAGACTCAATAACCAAGCTTCGTGCTGTGGATCAGCCATGCACAGCCAAGCTCAAAGGTGTCAGGGCCCCCAAGGACCAAAGAGAGACTTCCTTAGCTCGCACTGCTAGCTTACTGGTCAGACTGGCTTGTCAAAGGATGCCCCGTGGAGCCTGCGATCGCCAGTCAAGAATGGCCGATTGGCCAGGCTGATCGGGAATTTCGGTCCCTCCCTAAAGCACTATACTGCGTTTGGTGCGATGTGCAGATCGATAATGGAGTGCTTTTGCTTGTTAGGGCGTAGTGCTGACTGACTGGCTATGGGCTGGGGGCTATTGTGTTCGGCGTTACCCTGGCTGTGTGCGAGAAGGCAGATTGGCTGAGAGCCCTCACTCAGTCACTTTGGTTTCCCTCTGACGCAAACTCTGCTGGAGGGGCTTTGTTACTGCTGTCGAAACAAGCCCTTTTCAATCGCCCCCTGCCGGCTGTTCGCCTCCTCGTTTGTCATCGTAGCTGTACGTATCTTGTCTCATTGCTATCGCTGTCAAGATGAACGACGAGCCTGTCGCGCTGCAGACCTGGAGCCGTCCCAACACGCGCGAGTCGGACGCCAGAACGCAAAACACAGAAGAGTCTTCGCGCACTCCCTGGACGCAGCAGGAGCATGGGAGTACCGCGAGAGTGATTGAGAAGCCCGGAGATGAGGAGAGCTCGGCGGCGGATCCTCCTGCTGAGGCTGCGGCGGTCCAGGCTCCTGGTGTCTCTGGCTTCAAGCTGTTTGGGATTCTGGCCAGTGTTACCTTATCTGCGTTTTTGATGTTGCTGGATGGGTCTATTATTGGTGTGGTAGGTGGCCGTCTCCTATACCTGGCTTGACTGGAGCTCACCGCGCAGGCTATCCCCAATATCACCAGTCAGTTTCACTCCATTCATGATGTCGGTTGGTATACCGCTGCGTATCAGCTGTCTAGGTAAGAAGTCTCATCTATACCATCCTACTCACAAAGCTCATCCCTCCTAGTGCTGCCCTCCAGCCCTTGTCGGGCAAGATATACACCTCCTACAACACCAAGGTTCGTCGCCCACCCCATCACTAGGTAAGGAGCTAACCAAGTATCACAGTGGACATACCTCTTCTTCTTCTTCCTCTTCGAAGTCGGATCGCTCATCTGCGGTGTCGCCAACTCCTCATCCACCCTAATCGGAGGCAGAGCAGTCGCAGGCATCGGCAGTTCAGGACTTCTCAATGGGGGGATGACAATTATCGCGGGCGCAGTACCCCTGGAAAAGCGACCTGTCTATACCGGTGTCTACCTTGGAAGTATGCGCGCTTCAGAACCCTACTCTCCGTCGTCTCGCTAATGAGAATAGTCTCCCAACTTGGCATCGTCTGCGGTCCTCTCATCGGCGGTGCCCTGACCCAGTACACCACCTGGCGCTGGTGCTTCTACATCAACCTGCCAGTCGGCGCGGTCGTCGCAGTTCTCCTCCTCTTTCTGCGCGTTCCTGAACTCACAAAGAAAGAGCCGTTTTCGCTTGCGCTCGTCAAGAAGACCCTTCCGGATCTCGATCTCCTCGGGTTTACGCTCTTTGCGCCGGCCGCCATCATGGCGCTGCTGGGTCTATACTACGGTGGCAACGAGTACGCGTGGGATAGTTCAGTTGTAATTGGACTATTCGTTGGCGCTGCAGCTACAATCACCGTCTTTGGAATCTGGGAATGGAAGATGGGCGATCGCGCTATGATTCCTACGTCGATGGTGAGCCACCATATTGTCTGGACCAGTGCGATCAATGGTGGGACGCTCGTCGCGTCTATCCTTACGGCTTCGCAGTATCTGCCTATTTACTTCCAAGGTGTTCGTGGGTATGGGGCTGCTATGAGTGGTGTTAATACCCTCCCTGGTATTCTCAGCCAGTTGCTCACTGTTATTGTTTCTGGTGGTGTCGTCCAGAAAGTCGGCTACTATCTTCCCTTTGCTGCGGCGGGGAGTGCCATCAGTGCGGTTGGTAATGGGCTTGTTACTCTGTTCAGACCAGATACGCCTACGGACAAGTGGATTGGATACCAGATTGTTTTAGGAAGTGGTCGCGGTATTGGGATGCAAATGGTAAGCCCAGTCCCCTATGTTGGTTGCTCTTTACTGATAGTTTTCAGGGAATTATTGCCATCCAAAACCTCCTTCCCCCCGAAAAGATCCCCGTCGGTATCGCATTCATGATCTTCTGCCAGAACTTTGCCGGAGCCGTCTTCGTCGTCGTCGGCGAGGTCATCTTTACACAGGAATTGGTCAAGGAGATTGTCAAGTACGCTCCGTCTGTCTCCGTTGAGGCTGCTGAAGCTGCTGGTGCAAGTGCCGACTCGGTTCGTGCCCTTGTTCCAGATGGGAGTCCTGAGCTGGCTGGTGTCTTGATGGCCTTCTCGAACAGTGTTAACAAGGTCTTCTATTTGCTTATGGCTTTGTGTTTGCTGGGCTTCGTTGCTGCGTTTGGTATGGGCTGGGTGGATATCAGGAAGAACAAGAAGCCTGCTGCTGAGGAGGAGGAGGAGGAGGATAAATGAGAGTGAGAACGGGAAGTTATGTATCTAATTTTTGAGCTTTATGTTCTGAGCGTTTTGGATAGTTCGAGATAGATTGGTGTTGAGGGCGTTGACCAATAAAATTTATCTAAAGGGTGAATGTCCTGACTCTTAGTTTCGACGCTTTCTATATGTTTCGTCTTGTATATACTGGCTAGATTCCGTATTGCTTGACCATAATGTTGCCATGCGAACTGCTGCTGTACTTGTGGTGACAGAGATATATACTTTGACCACGGAGATTGCATCTCCTCCAACCACGCTTCTACTTTAATCAAAGAATAGTATATCTGTGACTCAATAGATGACTAGATGTACATACGACAGTTGATATATATTCTCGTTCCTATTGTTTTATTTACTCTACATTCTAAACATATTCCTCTCTCTTCCCCAGCAAATATCGATGCCCCAGGCCACGACTACACCGATCCCCCGACGCCAACCATAAGCCACATGCAGATGCTTCGCCGACCCAAGAAAAGACCAAGAACAAGGCGATCCTTAGATCGAGCTTAGTCGACGATAACAACGGTTGAGATGGGGGTTAGCGCCAGTCGCAGTGACAGGGGCCGCCTCGTATAAGCTACACTCCACCAAGCTGAATGGCGATCGCCCTGTGTCTGGCCGGAACATAGTCCCTTTCCTAGCGAGTGTAGGATCACTTCCACACAGAGTACAACATGGCAGTGCAGTGTGGACAGCGTATGGAGTAGCGGCTGAAGCTGAGGCAGGCAAGGTCCACCAGAGTCGGGTAATAGGGCTCCACCACTATGGACCACTCCACCGAACAGACAACAGACGAGATACCAGCCGCGTGGCAGCTGGGATCCTGGATGACTTGGAGTTAGAGCTCAAGCTAAGGTCGTAATCTGCACAAGCTCGATCTGCCTGCAGGATTCCTGGACCCCAACTGAGCTGCACTGTGTATTCCCGAGCGCTCGGAGCATATCCCATACTCCCCCCGGAGGCTGTGGGCGAAATGGCCGAACGCTTTCGCGAATTCGGTCAATCTCCCTGTCAATCGTCCGGCTAGTCTGGTGTTTGTCAGTGATTGGTTCGTGGACTGGAGAAGTACTCGTCTTCGCCACGGGATCCTGAACGCCATCCTCCGTATAGGCAATTTTGCTATCGATGCTTGTTGTTTGGCCCCCATGCCGGAGTAATACTGCAGCAGGTGCTATGGACGTGATACAGGGCTGGATGGTAGTAGTATGGCTGAGCTTGGGGCTGGCCGATAGATTGAGACTGAGATGTCTTCTTTAAAGAGGGTGTTGCTGCTCGATTGATGGAGAGGACAGCCCAGCCAGCCCTACACGTTCAACACCCGTGACTCCTGCTCTATCTTATATTCAGTCTTTTCAACTATACCCCAAGACGATCATCTCTCTTTACCCCCTTACCTCCTAATCCACCATGTCCAAGATCAACGAGCCCATTGCCATTGTCGGCAGCGCCTGTCGCTTTGCCGGAGGTGCCTCGTCGCCCTCGAAGCTGTGGGAGTTGCTCAACAACCCTCGAGATGTCCGCAGCGATATCCCCACGAGCAGGTTCAACAAGGATAACTACTACCATCCTAACTCTGCCTTCCACGGGCACAGCAACATCCAGCACTCCTACCTGCTCGAGGAGGATGTCGCTGCCTTTGATACCGAGTTCTTTGGTATCAAGCCTGTGGAGGCAAAGGCCATTGATCCACAGCAACGGTTACTCATGGAGACCGTCTATGAGGGTCTTGAGTCTGCGGGTCTTACGATTGACTCCCTGAAGGGGAGTGATACCGCCGTCTATGTTGGTTTGATGTGCGGTGACTACGAGGCCAGTGTGCTTCGCGACTGTATGCTCCCTACCTTTGCCCTTCCCCCTAGGAAGTATTGACTCTTCTAGTGAAAACCGCCCCGGTCTACACGGCCACCGGGATTGGACGGTCTATCCTGTCCAACCGTGTGTCCTACTTCTTTAACTGGCATGGACCTTCCATGACCATCGATACTGCCTGTTCCTCCTCTCTCGTTGCCGTTCACCTTGCAGCGCAGGCACTGCGAAATGGTGAATCGCGCGTCGCTTTGGCTTGCGGATCCAACTTGCTGTTGGGTCCTGAGAATTACATTATGGAAAGCAAGCTGAAGATGTTGTCTCCTGACGGTAGGTTTACCTTTCTCCCTTGCAGAATCTCCTCGAACAACAGCTAACCTATATTTCTTGTATAGGCCGCAGTAAGATGTGGGACAAGGACGCCAACGGATACGCGCGAGGTGACGGTGTCGCTGCCTGTATCCTCAAGACATTGAGCGCTGCCATCGAAGACGGCGACCACATCGAATGTATCATCCGCGAGACCGGCGTGAACCAGGACGGTGCTACAACCGGTATCACCATGCCCAGCGCTACCGCCCAGCGCGCTCTCATCGAAGCTACATACGAGAAGGCCGGCCTTGACCTCTCCAAGGCCATCGACCGTCCCCAGTTCTTCGAGGCCCACGGTACCGGTACACCTGCTGGTGATCCCATTGAGGCGGAGGCTATCTCCAAGGCTTTCTTCGGTGAGCAGTATGGCACCAAGGTTGCTGAGGAGCCGCTGTATGTCGGTTCAATCAAGACCATTCTCGGACACACTGAGGGTACGGCTGGTGTTGCGGCCCTGTTGAAGGCTTCGCTCGCCCTGCAAAACAGCACTGTCCCGCCCAACATGCTCCTCAACACCCTGAGTGAGACGGTTGCTCCTTTCACCAAGAACTTGGAGATTCTCAAGGCGCCCAAGGCCTGGCCGTCGGTTGAATCCGGCCAGCCTCGTCGTGCCAGTGTGAACTCCTTCGGTTTCGGTGGTACCAATGCGCACGCGATTCTCGAGAGCTACGAGCCTGCTCGCCTGGAAAACGGCGGTGCCGACTTGTCTGCTCAATTCACTCCTTTTGTCTTCTCTGCGCTCTCTCGTGGATCGCTCAAGGAGACTCTCACTGCTTACGCCGACTACATTGAGGCGAACCCTGCTATCAGCCTCCGTGACCTTGCCTACACCCTGCAAGCACGCCGCACTGCCTTCCCCTACCGCGTCTCTTTCGCTGCTCAAAGTGCCGATGATCTCGTTGCTAAGATCCGCGCTGAGATTGAGGGCACTAACACCGCGGAGCTGGGTGTCCGCCTGGCCTCTACCAACGACAAGCGCCGCAAGATCATCGGTGTCTTCACCGGTCAAGGAGCCCAGTACGCTCGCATGGGTGCTGAACTGCTCGAGCAGTCTGCTACTGCCCGCAAGATGATTGCCGAGCTCCAGACTCACCTCGAGCAGCTCCCCGAGGACCTCCGCCCTGACTTCTCGCTCGAGGAGGAATTGCGCCGCGCAAAGGAAGAATCTCGCGTCCTTACCGGTGCTTTCTCTTTCCTCTCGACCGTCGTCCAGCTTATCCTCGTTGACCTGCTCAAGCTTGCTGGTGTCGAGTTCGATGCGATCGTCGCTCACTCTTCCGGTGAAATGGCTGCTGCGTATGCCGCTGGTCGTCTGAGCGCCCGTGATGCCATGTGCGTCGCTTACTTCCGTGGTCGCTTTGCCTCGAAGATGGTCTCTCCCAATGGTGCCGACAAGACCGGTGCTATGCTTGCGGCTGGTATGTCTGAGGAAGATGCCGTAGCCCTCTGCGAGGACGAGATGTTCGCTGGTCGTCTTTGCGTTGCTGCTATCAACTCTTCTTCTTCTGTTACCATCTCTGGTGACGAGGACGCCATTGACGAGTTCAAGATGATCCTTGACGACGAGAACATATTCAACCGCAAGCTTCGTGTTGATCGTGCTTACCACTCGAACCACGTCTCTAAGCACCTCGCTGACTATGTTGAGCTTGTTCGTCGCGCTGGTGTCAAGGCCCTTGAGCCTGGTGAGGGTGCTCCTCTCTGGATCTCCTCTGTCTACGGCCGTGAGGTCACTTCCGACATGGGATTGAGCGATGAGTACTGGGGTGCCAGTGTTGCCCGCGGAGTCTCGTTCTACCCTGCGCTCAAGATCATCCTTGAGGGTGGCGAGTACCAGGCTGCTCTTGAGGTTGGTCCTCACCCAGCCCTCAAGGGTCCTGCCAGCCAGACCATCCAGGAACTCGGCAAGGCCATTCCCTACTTTGGTGTTCTGAACCGTGGCTCTGATGCTACTGTCGCCTTTGCCTCGAGCCTTGGATCCCTCTGGATCCGCGTTGGAGGCGAGCAGCTTGACCTCACAAACTTCGAGAAGGAAGTAAACGACAACAAGTCTGCCCTACAGGTCCTCAAGGGTCTCCCTCGCTACCAATGGAACCACGAGGGCTCCTACTGGCACGAGCCTCGCGCCTCCAAGAAGCACAAGGCCCAGACTCAGCCCTTCAATTCGCTCCTTGGTACCATGATGCCTGACAGCGCTGCCCACCACCTCAGCTGGGGCAACTTGCTCCGCGCCAGCGAGATCGAGTGGGCTTCTGGCCATCAGGTCCAGAGCCAGACTGTCTTCCCTGCTGCCGGATACATCTGCACTGCCTTTGAGGGTGCTCGTGTCCTTGCTGGAGACCGCGACGTGCGCCTCTTCGAGCTCAAGGACTTTGTCATTCACCAGGCTTTGACCTTTGCCTCTGACGACGCTGGTATTGAGGTTCAGTCTTCGCTCTCTGACATCCAGAACGTCAGCAAGGGCCGCCTCGTTGCCAAGTTCACTTACTCTGCCTCCATTGGCGAGGAGGATCTCGACCTTGTCGCTGAGGGAGAGCTGCACATTGTCTTTGGCCCTGCCTCTGAGGCGACTCTCCCCAAGCGCGCCACCAAGCAGCCCCATATGATCTCCGTCGACAACGAGCGCTTCTACACCTTCCTTGCTACGCTGGGCTACGGTTTCGATGGTCCCTTCAAGTCGCTGCACACCCTGCGCAGAAAGCTTGGATCCAGCTCTTGCTCTGTCCACTCCATCTCGCGCGAGGGTGTCTTTGGCCAGCCTCTGCTTGTCCACCCTGCTGAGCTTGACGGTGGTATTCAGTCGCTTATCCTGGCTTACAGTTACCCTGATGACGACCAGCTGCTGAACATGCACTTGCCTACTAGCATGAAGAGCATCCGTGTCAACCCTACCCTTTGCCAGTCCATGACTAATATCACTACTGACGGTAGACTTGGTAGCAGGCGTTCTGCTGGCTTCAATGGAGACGTCAGCCTGTTCACCAACAACTCTGGCTGTGCCGCTATCCAGATCCAGGGTCTTGAGCTGAAGCCCCTTGGTGCCCTCACGGCCAAGGACGACCGTAAGGTCTTCTCCAAGTACGAGTGGGTGAAGAACCGTCTGGACGGTGATCTCGCTGCTGACGATACCAACGTCACCAAGCACCACGAGGATGTCCTGGAGGGTCTTGAGCGCATCTCGACCTTCTACCTTAACAAGCTTGATGCTGAGGTTCCTATGGACTCGTCTCTGCGCAAGGAAGGCCCTCACATGCACTACCTCAACTACGCTCACCACATCGTCGAACTCATTCAGAATGGCGAGCACAAGGTCGCTAAGCATGACTGGCTGAGTGACTCCCTTGAGGACCTGCACCGCAAGACTGGCCATCTCAAGGACCTGATCGACTACGACATGATGCATCTCGTTGGACAGCAGATGCCCCGTGTCCTCCGTGGCGAAACCAACATGCTCGAGGAGATGCGTGTCTCGAACATCCTGGACAACTACTACAAGGGCGCCTTCGGATCCCGCGAGGCTGGTCTCTGGATTGGCAAGATCATCTCTCAGCTTGCGGAGCGTTACCCTCACCTTAACATCCTTGAGGTCGGTGCTGGTACTGGTGGTGCTACCACTCGTGTCCTCCAGGGTCTGAATAACAAGTTCCTCTCTTACACCTTCACTGATGTCTCGAGTGGTTTCTTCGAAGGTGCGGCCGAGATGTTCTCTGAACAGAAGGACCGCATGGTCTTCAAGACTTTCGACTGTGGTCAAGACCCTGTTGCTCAGGGATACGCCGAGGGGACTTACGATGTTATCGTTGCTTTCTTGGTCATTCACGCGACTCCTGACCTTGACCTGACGATGCGCAACATCCGCAAGCTTCTCAAGCCCGGTGGTTTCTTGATTGTCGGTGAGGGAACCAACAACGGCCAGCCCTACGGAAGTGCTGGTTTCATCTTTGGTTCTCTGCCTGGTTGGTGGCTTGGTGCTGACTCTGGCCGTCCTTTGTCTCCTTTCGTCTCTTACTCTGAGTGGGAGAGACTCCTCCAGGGCAGCGGATTCTCTGGCATTGACTCGACTGCTCCTCAGGCCTTCCAGGATGTCCTTGGTATGACTGTCTTTGCTGCTCAGGCTGTCGATGACCGCGTCAACTTCCTCCGCGAGCCTACCAACCCCGAGGTCGTCGCCAAGAGCGCTGCTGCCATTGAGTACCCCATTGAGAAGCTCGTTGTCATTGGAGGCAGCACTGACAAGACTCGCTCCCTGGTCTCGTCCATTACTGAGACCCTCAAGAAGAGCGCTGTCAACCTCTACACCTTCGAGACCCTCACTGCTGTCGACTTCAGCCTTGTTGACGCGGATGCGACCGTGGTCAGCTTGTCTGAGCTGGACAAGCCTGTCTTTGAGGACTTGACCCCCGAAGAGTGGGCTGCCTTCAAGACTCTCTTCTCCTGTCCTACCAAGCTCTTCTGGGTCACCAGCGGCAGACTGTCCGAGGAACCTTTCTCTAACATGACCGTTGGTTTCGCGCGTACTGCGGTCTTCGAGACTCCCGCCCTGCGCTTCCAGAATGTCGACTTCACTGACCTTTCTACCGTCAAGGCTCAGGAACTCGTCGAGAAGGTCCTCCGCTTCCACGCTTCAGCCAGCACTCTGCCTCCGGACGTCAAACAGCTCGCTTGGCCCCTTGAGCCTGAGATCCTCGTCAAGGAGGATGGCGAAGAGCTTGTCCCTCGTCTCCGCCACATCCATGCCCGTAACGACCGTTACAACTCTGCTCGCCGCCCCATCACCAACGTGACTGACATCACGAAGTCTCCCGCTGCCTTGTACAACAATGGTGAGGGCTGGAAGTTGAAGGAGTTGTCTCCCTGGGCTATTCCCGTTGAGACTCCCGAGACCATCACTCTCGAAGTCAGCCACGCTGTGCTCTCTGCCGTCCGCACTTCCTACGGTCATCAGTTCCTGGTCTTTGGAACGGAGTCTAAGACTCAAGGTCGCTTCATGGCTCTTGTCCCTAGCCTCCTGTCTGTCGTGACTATCGCCAAGGAGTCTGCTGTCCCTGTTCCCAAGGCTGCTGCTACCGACATTGAGCTCCAGGCTTCTCTCGCTGCCTGTCTCATTTCCATGGCTGTCGTTGATCCTCTTGTTGACGGTGACACTCTGGTTGTGCACAACGCGACCGAGCTCCTTGCCAACACCATCTCGACTCACGCCGCCAGCAAGAAGGTCCACGCCGTCTTTGTCGCCGACTCCAGCAATGCCGATGCTCCCGAGGCCTGGGCCAAGTTGGAGCCTTACATGACCCAGTCCGAGATTGCGGATGTCCTCCCAGCCAACCCTGCCTGCTTCGTGGACTTCTCTGTCCAGGGATCCGAGAACGCCTCATCTATTATCGCCGGTCTCCCCATTCACTGCCGCAAGGAGAATGTCTCAACTCTCTACTCCCCAGTCGGGTGGGAAAGCGTCTCTGTCTCCGCGGCCTCTGCCCTCGGCCACCTTCTCCAGCGCGCTTGGTTCTACGCTCAGCAGGAGACTCTCGCTCACAAGAAGGAAGCCGTCGCTCCTCAGACAGTCAGCATCGCCGACCTCCTTGAGGGCTCCAACCCCGAGGACCCCGCGACCGTCATCGACTGGACTCTCTCCAAGACTCACCCCGTCCACGTCAGCCGCCTCGACTCCGGCGCCTTTTTCAAGGGCGACAAGACCTACTGGCTGTGCGGTCTCTCCGGTGCTCTCGGTGTTTCCCTGGTTGACTGGATGATCGAGCGCGGTGCCAAGTGCCTCGTCCTGACCAGTCGTAACCCCAACATCTCGCCTGACTGGATCGCCGCGCACAAGAAGAACGGTGTCAATGTCACGATCGTTCCTTGTGACGTTACCAACGAGCCTGCCCTCCGTGCTGCCCACGAGTTCATCGTCGAGACCCAGCCTCCTATCGCTGGTGTCCTCAACGGTGCCATGGTTCTCCGTGATGTCTCCATTGCCAATATGTCCTTTGAGCTGATGAGCGATGTTTTCCGTCCCAAGGTGTACGGTTCGATCCACCTCGACCGCATCTTCAAGGATACCCCTCTGGACTTCTTCATCCTGTTCTCTTCCATCAACTGTGTTATTGGAAACCTGGGACAGGCCAACTACGCTGCTGCCAACACCTTTATGTGCAGTCTTGCTGCTCAGCGTCGCAAGCGTGGTCTGGCTGCTACTGCGCTCAACGTCGGTGCCATTATCGGTGCTGGATACATGGAGCGTGAGTCCAGCAAGGCTCTTGACTTGACTGTCTCCAAGATGGCCCTGATGCATCTTTCCGAGCAAGACTACCACCAGTTGTTCGCTGAGGGTATTGACGCTGGTCGCCCTGACTCTGTGGATGAGGCTGAACTCACCACTGGTCTGCTGGATATTCCTGCTGCCGAGGACGACGAGAACACGCCCAAGTGGCACTCTAACCCGGCCTTCCTCGACTTTATCGTTCACCAGGTCGAGAAGAACGGTGCCGACGCTGGAAACGAGGTCATTGCTTCTGTCCAGGACCAGCTCGCTGCTTGCAAGTCTCGCACTGATGTCCTTGCTGTTGTCAAGGGTAAGTCATTCGCATCTTTCTATATTTTCCCAGGCTAACACGAACAGCTCGCTTCGCCATGCAACTCCGCAACGTCCTCCAGATGACCACCGCCGACGAGGATCTGATGGCCCTCCGCAGCCGTGACATTGGTCTTGACTCGCTCATCTCCGTCGACATTCGTTCTTGGTTCCTCAAGAACTTCGAGGTCAGCGTGCCCGTCCTCAAGATCATGGGTAACGACACCATGGCCGAGCTGGCCGACCTTGTCGCCGACCAGTGCCCCGAGTCCCTCCTCCCTGGTCTTGGAGGCAACGGTGAAGCCCCTCTTCCCGTCGAGGAAGCTCCCGCCGTCGCTGTGACTCCTACCGTCATTGTCAAGGCTGCTGATGATGCCGCCTCCTCTTCTGACTCCAACGAGGGTACCCCCGCTGAGTCCGTTCACGGCGGATCGACCGGTCGCACCACGCCAGTCACCATGGAGGCTCCTCAGATGGTGAAGGGTCCTCTGTGCATCGACTGGTCCAAGGAGATTGTTCTGCCCAAGGCCGCTACCATTTCCACTGAGCGCACGCCCGCTGCCCGTCCCCAGAACATTGTCCTCACCGGTGTCAGCGGTCTGCTCGGTCGCAACCTCCTCAACAGCCTGCTCGCCGACTCTTCCGTGAAAAAGGTCTTCTGTATCGCCGTCCGCCGACTCAACGAGCGCATCAGCGAACTTCCCAAGGATGCCCGCGTGCAGTACTTCGCCGGTGACCTCGAGACTCCCCGCCTCGGCCTCTCCGAAAAGGAAGCGACCGAGATCTTCAGCCAAGCAGATGTCGTGATCCACAATGGCGCCGACACCTCACATCTCAAGTTCTACCCCGAGATCAAGGCTGCCAACACGGGATCGACCAAGGAACTCATCTCACTTTGTATCTCCCGCAAGGTGCCCATCCACTACCTTTCCACGGTCGGAGTTGCCCTCTTCGGAAACTACAAGTCTTTCCCTGAGGTATCGGTCGCAGAGCACCAGCCCCCTGTCGATGGATCGCACGGATACGTCGCAGCCAAGTGGGCGAGTGAACGGTTGCTGGAGGAGGCGAAGAAGGGAGCGGGTCTCAACGTCTGGATTCACCGTCCTTCGACGATCATTCGGGAGGGATCTGACGCGACGAACGCGGCTGCGCAGATTGACTGGATGAATGCGCTTGTCGAGTACATGAGGAAGACGCGTGCGGTGCCTGTGTTGAAGAACCTGCGGGGTGCGCTGGACTTTGTTTACGTCAAGAACGCGACGGACAGTATTCTGTCGGCGGTGTTTAGCAACAAGCAGACGGGAGTTGTTTACACTCACCAGGTTGGAGATATTGTTGCTCCTCTGGAGAACCTGAAGGAGTTTGTGGCCAAGGACACTGGAGCGAAGAATGTGCAGGAGCTGCAAGTGGAAGCGTGGTCGCAAAAGGCAGTCGAGGCCGGACTGAACCGCGGTGTTGCTGCTCTTATCGACTCGATGGACGACCCTGGCCAGCCTCACTACCCTCGTATGTTGAAGGCTGCTCAATAGAGCATTGTGTATAATATAGGAGTTTGGTTAATTAATTTATTTTCTTGCATAACATTTTACGTTTCGTAGGTTTCTTCTTTTGTAGTAGTTGGAACGAAAGATGGTGCAATATTGTAGTGGAGGAGATATATATTTTCGCAACAAGTACAAGTTCCCTTCGAAAACGACAGCAGCAGCACCAAGGGACTTCAACTTGACAGAATAGATACATCTAACACTTCTAACCATAGCACTGCTTATAAAAAGTAAAAAAAAAAAAAATACAAGAACATGATGTCTCACCAACGAAAAGAAAAAAAGATATGACAAGGGTGGGATTCGAACCCACGCCAAATTAATGACGCGGAAACTTGTGATTACAAGAGGAGGTTCGCCTACTGGTGTACCTTAACCGCGCGCCTTAGACCGCTCGGCCACCTTGCCTAATCATGTGATAGATGCAACATTTTGATGCTCTATAAGCCAATTTTAGCATCCAGCACACGACAGACTTTCTTTCTCTTGCTTATTTCTCTGGAGTCTTGCCGTCTCCTCTGCTGCGCTCGACCAAGTCAACACCAGGCAATTTGAACAGAACATCTATTATTGAACCTGACACTATAAACAAGCCAACCAATTAATCTCAATGAACAATGAAATCTACTTCTAGTCCTTTGCCTCCTTCAACTCCTTTTCAATCCTCCTCCACACAACATCCCTCAACGGCCCCTGCAGCCAATAATTCCCTGCCGCGTCCTTGCCCATGATGGGCATCAGATTCCTCAAGTCAAACTTGGTCGACCACGCATTAAACTGCACCATCGACGCATATCCAGGCTTTTCAGCACGGCGATTTTCGGGGAATCCCACCCTCATCATGGCTGCTGAAAAGTCTGTCTCAAAGTACTTTCCTTTCGTCCAGTTGGAGTAGCTCATCATCTCCATTGACGCGTCGCCGAACATGGGCCAGGTGTGTCCCTCGTGGGCTAGGGTTTGTTTCTTGACGGCTTGCAGGGCTTCGACTTGTTCGCGCGTTCCGCCGGTCATCATGCTCTGCCGGATTTTCCAGGCAAGCTGACTCAGGGGCTTGGTGAAGAGCTCGCGCACCGTGAAGAAGGTGTAGATCTCTGTGGCGGCGTTGGAGATGAATGCCTTGGTTGTAGGGAGGTGGTCGTTGCCCAGCACAGCACCCAAGGCGAACGCGTTCATGATGCGCACCGTGAGGTTCGAGTTTTTGGGAAAGTGGCCTGCCTCCAGGCGTGTGAACCACGCTGTGAGCACGTCGTTGTCGCTGACGAAAGCCTTGTCGTTCCCAGTGTCTGCGCGGATCTCTTCAATGGCTTTCTTGCGCTGCGCGGCCATGTATGGCCCGGGAACACACATGATGCGCGACGAGGTCTTGTACCGCCAGCCATCATAGATCTGGTACGCAATGAACAGCCACTTTCGCCAGCCAGTCAGCAGCTGGGGGGAAAACATGTACTCCTCGCTGGACTTGTCGCCAAAGGTGGCTAGGGGGTCGCTGTCATAGCCGTGGAAATCGGGGACCTCGTCTTCGCGACCTTGCAGGACGAGGGCCCAGCAGCGGTAGATCTGTGCACCGCCTGTTCCGTCTGTGAGGGTATGTGGTAGGGAGATGGAGATGAGGGTCGAGTCATTGAAAGACACAACGTGCAGACATGTTTGAGGGACATCTCGGGAGAGGTAGTCGTCCAGCGTCTTGGGAGCGTCGGGACTGCAGGTCATCTCGTCAAAGTCGTGAGGATCACCGACCACAGCAGGCTTCGTTGTTGGTCGGGGCAGTTTCGAGGCCAGAGGGTGTTCGGTGATGGACATGTCGTGCGTGACATGCGACCAGGTCACGATCGGTCGCTTCTCATCGTAATTTTCTGGTATGTGGTATTCTAGTCGTCCGTTGGGCTGCAACAATACTTGTTAGACACCATTCGCGACAGTTGGTTATTCTGAACTTACGTTGAGTCGCAAACGTGCGCCAATCTTGCGCCAGCCTGGTCGGTCCAGCAGCTTCTCGTAGGAGCTCTTCAGCTTCGCCGGGTCGAGCACATCGTCAAAGCGATAGGACAGAACCACGCAGACACTGCGCAGAACATCGGTGTCGTCGGCAGCATTCAGCGGAATCACCTCGTCCGTTGGGACCTTTGGCGGCTGCTGCACCGGCTTTTCGCTGCTGAAGAAACCCATTGCGCTGTACTGTTGAAGTCACTAGTGGGAAGAGAACTGAGATTATCGCAAGAAAGTACAGAAACCCAAGATCTTGACATGCGACAGGTCTATAGTCTATAGTCCAGCACGGTAAGCAGACTGCCGATCAGACAGCCTCAATTCACAGCCCCCACCGCAGTTCGGGAATTTAGATAGAGAACAGTATTCGGGAATATTGATGGGGGCCGTCTGACACCGATATCTATCTTCAGTTATTTACTAGCGAGTATAGACAGTTCTGGGCCTGTACAAAACCGCCGATCAGCTGTGCTCCAGACCCACAGACATCTAGGAAGCCCTATCCCCATTGACAATATCGCCAACCTGATTGTACGAGTACCAAGACCCTGTCAAAATTTCCGACGGCTTGGGTCGATTGGACCTTTCCGCTGCATCCTATTGGATAGTATTACTGTCGGCAGTTGTGCTTTTCAGCCGGACGTTGAACTAAAAACCAGTGCACATCGTAGCCTGTTGCAGTTCTTCTGCTCTCTGCTCTGCTTGAAACTTCTTGCGCCATTCTATTTTGCATCAACTGCAGTAACAACATCATGGATCTGCGGCTTGACAACCTCACTACGACGGACAGCTTCGATGCTGCTCCTGAAACCCGCCCGTACATTTCGATCATTGTTCTGGTTACTGGCCTCATCGCGGTCGTGGTCTCAACCCTGCTCAAGGAGAACCCGCTCGCAAGTGTACCCCTCGTCACCGAAAAGGCCTGGTGGGATATTACCGGGAAGAAAGCGAAGGATAACTTCACTGCCAATGCGCGTGCCGTTATTCGCCAGGGTTTCGAGAAGGTTGGCTTCTTGAAGCCCTACCGTATCATCTCGGACCAGGGCGAGATGCTTATCCTGCCACCGGCTATGGCGCATGATATCCGTAACATTGACGCCCTGAGTCACGCCGTTTTCATGAAAGAGGTAGGAATATCTTGACTTAGACTGACTTCGAAATCCAGCTAATGTTGTCAGACAACATGCGCCGAAGTCCCTGGTTTCGAGCCCTACCTCGAGTCCACCGGAACAACGCTTCTTATTGACATGACCAAGACGAAGTTGATTAGCGCCATGAGTATGTTCCCAGGTAATGACTCTTGGGACGAAGTTCACTGATTCTTTTAGAACCCCTGACTTATCCCCTGTCCAAGACCTGCGCAAACGCCTGCAAGGACCTCTTCACTTCAGAGAACAGTAAGATCAAGAAATCCCAAATATCCGATAACACAATACTGACTGACTGTATAATTTAGACTGGAAAGAAGTAATCCTAAAAGACGAACTCCTCGACCTGGTCGCGCGCCTCTCCTCCGTCATCTTCCTAGGCGACGAAGAAGTCTCGCAAGACCCAGCCTGGCTCAAAATCACGAAGGAATACACCGTCGACTCCTTCATCGCCTTCCACCAGCTCCGTCCCTACCCAGCCTTTCTCCGCTCCTTCGTCGCAAAGTTCCAGCCCCAAGCGCGTAAAGTGCTCGGCCAACTCCGTGAGGCCGAGTCCATCATCGAACCGATCATTGAACGCCGCCGTGCCGAGAAGGCGGCCAACCCTGAGGCGTACGAGGACCGTAATGACTCGATTGAGTGGCTTGAGCAGGTTGCGCAGGAGAAGGGGATCAAGTACTCGCCTCCGGCTATGCAGCTTACCCTTGCGCTTTCGGCGATTCATACCACTACTGATTTGCTTACGACGACAATGTATGAGATTTTACAGCATCCTGAGACTATTCAGTTGCTTCGTGATGAGGTTAAGGCTGTTGTTGGTGATGGAAAGCTGAAGCATTCTTCGCTTTACAACTTGAAGCTTATGGACAGTGTGATTAAGGAGGCGCAGCGGTTGAAGCCTGTTCTTTCGAGTAAGTTCCATCACCCTTCCCAAGACATGGAACTTAAACTAATTGATTCAGTCAACATGGTCCGCACAGCAACCGAAGACATTGACCTCCCCGACGGCTTCCACATCCCCATGGGCACACGCCTCGGTGTCTCCAGCCACGCTTCCTGGGACCCCAAGATCTTCCCCAACCCCGAAAAATTCGACCCCTTCCGCTTCGTGCGTCTGCGCGAGCAACCTGGACAGGAAAATGTCTGGCAACTTACAACTACTCGTCCGGAACAGATTGCCTTTGGTCACGGCCAGCATGCTTGCCCGGGACGTTTCTTGGCTGCTAACGAGGTTAAGATTGCACTTTGCCACCTGTTGCTGAAGCATGATTGGGAACTCAGCTCGATTACTATGCCTAAGGCCATCTCGCATGGAATTATGTTGGATTCGGATCCGACTGTTAAGGTGAAGGTGCGTAGTCGCGTGCCTGATGTTGAGTTGTAGAGGATGGGCTGGGGTGTCTGAAATGTTGGGACGGACGTTTGGATTTTGATGGGATGTTATGTGCTGTTAGTTCAACACAACTTTGGTTCTTGAATATAAATATTTTACTATCGAATGCAAGATGAGTTACCAGTACGTTGTATATGGCTTTCGTTCAATTATGACTGTTAGCTCTGGGATCTGAGTAAACAAGGATGCTGCGGTTTCATGTAAATGAGGGCTCTTAAGCAGAATATCGAGTTTACTGGTCCAAGATAATATTATACTAAGCAAATGTATGCATTGAAGTATGTTCTAGAACAGAAGTTGTCGAAGCGAAAGTAGCTATACTCTATCTATACAGGCAATGAACCCCAGGCAGGAAGAGCTTCTAAACCCTGCAAAGACGACCAGTGGCATCGCTAGTCCAAGAAGCACTACCAATAGCAGTGCGAGCATAGAAGACATGCTGCGGGTCATACTTGTTCTTGATACTCAGCAGACGATCGTAGTTCTCGCCATAGAGCTCAGTAATCCAGTCACCCTTCCAGCCGGCGTCAATCTCATTGAGATAGGTTCCTGAGCCGGGAGTGGCCTCTTCAAGACCGGGGATGAGAGTGTCGACGAGAAGGTCCTTCTTCTCCCACATCTCGGCCTCGCTGATGTCCCAGTCCCAGTAGGTGACGATGTTGCAGGTTGCGATGGCTTCGCGCCAGGCGGGGAGGACGGCGTTGTCGGGGTGTTCGACGTTCGCGACATTCAGGGCGTGGCAGCCGAGCGAGGCTTCGGGGTCGAGCTCGACGACCTGGCGGAGGGCATCGACAATGGCCTTTGTCTCGGTCTTGTTGTACATGGCGGCGCGGGGGATCAGACGCGAAGTGAGTTGGACGGTTGCAGGGCCAGCACCGGCAATGCCTGGACCGAAGCGGCTGGAGAAGTACTCGAGGTAGTTGTCTGAGTCGGTGGGGATGAAGGAGTACTGGATACCGCGCTTGGAGACAGAGTTCAACCAGGGCTGGAGAAGGGATTGGACTTCAGTGCCGTTCTTGTCGGGGACGGTGATGGCATAGGCTTGGAAACCGGCAGCAGTCAGGGCAAAGTCCCAGCTGTTGGGACCGGCGTCGACGAACTCGGGAAGGAACATCCAGAGGTCCTCAATGGCGCTCCAGTAGTCCTCAGTTGCATTAGCCGTGATGTTGAACATGAGGATACCACTGCCAATGGGGCCGTCAGCAAAGACCTTGGTGGTCATGCTGAGGACGACGGCATAGGTACCGGCACCACCACCGCTGAGAGCCCAGTAGAGATCGGAGTTCTCAGACTGAGAGGCAGTGAGGTGTTTGCCATCGGCGGTAATAACCTCCCATTCGAGGACTGCATCAGCAGCCATACCATAGGCACCGTTCAGCAGAGAGTGCCCGCCACCAGAGGTATAGCCACCAGCGAGACCGACAGTAGGGCAAGTACCGCCCATGACACGGTAACCAGCAGCACCGATGATTTCGTAGACTTGGCCTGAGATGACACCAGCACCGAGTTTGGCAGCGGGGCCGGAGTAGCCGGCGCCCTCGTAGTTCTCGATGATCTTGGTCGTGTTCAGGTTGTGAGTCCAGAGAGACAGAGCACCAGCTCCAGTCGACTTGCCAGAGAAGCTATCATTGTTAATTAGGAAGTAACGCATGGAATAAAAGCACTTACTCATGGCCGGTGTTCTTGATAACCAAGCGAACGTTGTTCTCACGCGCAAACTTGACTCCAGCAATCACGTCGTCGGCGCCAGTAACATTTATAGAGTAGCTGGCGTAGTTGCCCATGTTACAGGACTGCGACGAGGATGTAAAAGGCACGCAAGAGTAGTTCTGGGTAGGAGGGTTCATGACCTCGGCAGGGTGGTTGATACTGTTCATGTTAAATGATGCTCAAGCTTGTGGTCTGAAAGCTTACAAGGTGGTGTCCTCCAGCCATTCGGTCTTTATGGCAGCACAGGCATCTTCATTGAAGGTGACAAAGGGAGACTGGTGGCAGACGCTGGGCAGAGGCACTGTAGCGATCAAACGACCACCAACAGTGCGGTTGAGGGCATTCCAAGCCCCGGAAGATGGCCATGCAGCATCGCCAGGGAAAGCCTTGCAAGAGCTTGATGGCGCCTGGCGAGGAACAAGTCCAAGCGCGGGAGAAAGAAGAGATAGCGAAAGAAGGAATGATTTGGCCAACATGGCGAAACGAATCAACCAACAATCACAAAACACAAATACCGATGTAACATAAAAGAGCGACAAGAGTTGGTGATTAGTTTTTATTTACTTTTTTTCTAAATTTTCATGAAGCTCTCAAGTCAAGCATCGGACAAGCAAACGATCTGGGGCCAAGGGGCAGTGCAGGCTCAGGCTGAGTTCTTACGCTGACGACTCGTTCAGCCCCAAATAATTACCGATGCGGCCCCCTTGAGTCGGCAATTTTGGTAATGATAGTCCGCCCATGTTGATGGCCCAATCATACGGTGCTCTTTGGAATTACCCGATAGTTTTAGCTTCGAGATGTTGTTCAAGAAGTGGTCAGATTCGCCCAGGGTTCATGGGCTGGAATTCTACACTCAACCCTACAATCAACAGGGAATATGAGCAAACTCAGCAATATCCCGCAGCCTCCGGGCGTGCCCTTCTTGGGTAATTTGTTTGACATTGATATGGAATTGCCCTTACAGTCGCTATATGATCTAGGGGCTAAACATGGTATGAGAACCGAATAGCTTCACCAATGCACGCTGACCCACCAAGGCGAGATCTATCGCATGAAGTTTCCGGGACACACCTTCATCATTGCCTGCAGCTATGACATGGTCAACGAGTTCTGCGATGAGAAGCGATTTCCCAAAACGATCTTTGCACTCAAGGTTGGACCGCCAGACCTCAGGGTCATTCGTCTCTAACATCTGTATAGGAGATGAGACATGCTATGCACGATGGACTATTCACTGTAAGCCTACCTCTCCATTCAACACAAAGTCACTTCTGACCTTTCCAGGCCATCGATGGAGAAACAGAGCCCGCCTGGGCCATTGCACACAGAATCCTGGTCCCAGCCTTTGGACCCTCGTCGCTCCGGATGATGTACGATGGAATGTACGACATTGCCAGCCAACTTGCCCTGAAATGGGCTAGATACGGAGGCGAAGCAATCACCGTGACTGACGATTTTACACGACTAACCCTCGACACGATCGCTTTGTGCTCGATGGACTTCCGATTCAACAGCTACTACAAGGAGGGTGTCCACCCCTTTGTTGAAGCCATGGGCGACTTCCTTACAGAGAGTGGTGACCGAGCACGACGGTTGCCGATCCCTTCATTCTTTTACCGTGGAAAAGATAAGAAGTTCTTTGGCGATATTGAAGTGATGCGACGCACTGCCAATGAGATTCTGCAAGAGCGCAAGAAGGAGAAGAATCTGGATACGCGCAAGGATCTGCTATCTGCCATGCTAAACGGCGTCGATCCCAAGACTGGCAAGAAGATGGCCGAAGAAAGTATCCTGGATAACCTCATTACATTCCTGATTGCCGGACACGAGACGACATCGGGCATGCTGTCGTTTGCTCTTTACCATCTCATGAAAGACCCAGACTGCTACCGCAAGGCGCAGCAGGAAGTCGACAGCGTTTGTGGCAAGACACCAATTCGGTTTGATCAGTTGAACAAGCTCGGGTATATCTCAGCTGTATGTATATTGCTTGACCTTTGAACATCATGATGCTAACAGTCTATAGGTCCTCAGAGAGACACTACGTCTGACACCACCCCTCCCCGTCTTCAACGTCGCGCCCAAGAAGGACGAAATAGTCGGAGGCCAGTACGTGATCAAAGAAGGCGAGCTTGTTATTGTCCTCATTGGCGCCTCGCAAATGGACCCGAAGGTCTTTGGCGCAGACGTTGGAGTCTTCAAGCCAGAGCGCATGTTGGACGAAAACTTCAACAAGCTCAACAAGGAGTTCCCCAACGCCTGGAAGCCCTTTGGTAACGGTACAAGAGGATGTATTGGTCGGCCATTTGCTTGGCAGGAGGCACTCCTTGTTCTTGCCATGCTGCTGCAGAACTTCGATTTCGAGTTCGATGACCCTTCGTATACTCTCTCGCTTAAACAGACCTTGACTGTCAAGCCGGCCAACTTCAAGGTCAGGGCTATTCCTCGCGATGGACTGAGAGCATTTGAGATGCAGAACAGACTTGCTGGCAACTCAGTTTCAGGAAAGCCTACTCCGTCCCCATCGACAAACGGGACTGTGGCCCCGATGGCTGGTGGAACTGGGAAGCCGATGAAGATCTTCTACGGTTCCAACAGTGGAACATGTCAGTCTATGGCTGAGCGTCTGGCTGCTGACGCTTTCTCACACGGTTTCTCTGCTACAACTGTTGACTGCGTCGACAATGCCACTGCACAGTTGCCCAAGGACGAACCGGTCGTGATCATTACTGCTTCCTACGAGGGCCAGCCCCCAGACAATGCTGCCAAGTTCGTACCCTGGCTTGAGGGTCTCAAAGAGGACAGCAAGGAGCTCAAGGATGTCAACTACGCTGTCTTTGGCTGTGGCCACCACGACTGGTCTGCAACATTCCACCGCATTCCCAAGCTGGTGGATTACACCATCAACAAGCATGGAGGCAACAGACTCGCAGCGCTTGGCCTGACTGATGTTGCTCAAGGAAATGAGATGACTGACTTTGAAGTCTGGGAGGACAATATCCTTTGGCCAGCCCTGATGGAGAAGTATGGCGCTGAAGCTCCCCAAGGGCCTTCGCTCAGCGTGGAAGTGAGCACGCCCCGCAAGTCAACTCTGCGCCAGGATGTCAAGGAGGCTGCGGTCGTCTCTACATCTGTTCTTACCTCCGAGAATGCTCTGATCAAGAAGAAGCACATTGAGATTGAGCTGCCCTCTGACATGACCTACAAGGCTGGCGACTACCTCGCTGTCCTTCCTGTCAACCCACCGGACCAGGTCCACCGTGTTATGCGACACTTCCACCTGCCTCGCGATGCCCATCTTACCATCTCGTCCAAGGCAGTGACCTCCCTCCCGTCCAACGGCCCAATGCCCGCTGTGGACATCTTTGGCTCCTACGTGGAGCTGGCCCAAGCCGCCACCAAGCGTGACATCCAGACTCTGATTGATGTTGCAAAAGACGAGAAGACCAAGATCAAGCTCGCAGCCTTCGCGGCAGACGAGGAATATGCATCAACAATTATCGCCAGTCGTCTCTCTGTGCTCGATCTACTGGAGAGTAACCCTGACATCAAGCTCCCAATCTCGGCCTTCCTTCGCATGCTCCCTCCCATGCGAGTCAGACAGTACAGCATTGGTTCATCGCCAGTCTGGAGTAAGAACCGTGTTATTCTGACGTACTCTGTCCTCGATGAGCCACGCATCGGGACTAACGGCAAGCGTCACGTCGGAGTCGCGACCAACTACATGTCTACCCTCCAAGCTGGTGATGTCGTGCACGTTGCTGTTCGACCGTCCCACGCAGCATTCCACCTTCCTGCCGACGCTGAGGACACACCGATGGTTATGATCGCCGCTGGCACCGGTGTCGCACCTTTCCGAGGATTTATTCAAGAGCGAGCGGGAATGAAAGGTGCTGGTCGCAAGATCGCGCCTGCTACTCTCTACTTTGGCTGCCGTCAGCCAGGACAGGATGATCTATACCGGAGTGACTTGGACAGCTGGGAGTCTAGTGGAGTCGTTGATGTTCGACGGACTTTTAGTCGCCAGGTTGAAGCCAGCGAGGGACGCAAGTACGTCCAGGACCGTCTGTGGCAGCAACGAAAGGAGATAATGTCGCTCTGGGATCAAGGGGCTATGGTCTACATCTGCGGTGGACGGGCCATGGGTGAGTCTGCTAAGGAGATGATGATTGACATTTTCTACGATGCGAAGAAGGAGCAGGGCGAGCAGACGAGCAAGGAGGAGGTGGCCAAGTGGTTTGAAGGTCTCAAGAACACTCGATATGCCGTGGATATCTTTGACTAGATTATGATTCGGTCCTTTTTACGTTCTTTGGCGTTAGCTGGCCTTGTTACGCGTTCAATTAGCAGACTGTCAATAGTCTACAATAATTTATACTACCATACTTCTCTCGTGATCGCTCTCTAAACGAATAGCCCTCAGTACAAGGAAAGCCACCTTCCAACTCGCCTGACAGTGACAAAGCGTACAATTCTGCCCCCAGCGGAGGATAGACGAAACTCCCGAGGATTACTCCGACTCACTGCATGCTGAGCTAGCAAACTGCCGATCAGGCAGAGTATCGGTGCTGTGAATCGGGATTTACAAGGATCGATCTGACAGACATTGCCCTAAAAGATGACCTGAGTCGTGTGCCTTGATTGACGTAGACACTTGTGATTCCACTTCAATACCCTACCAATTTCTGACCGCAGTCGAGCACATCGATATCACGACCTCGACACCATGGCCTCCATCAATCTAGCCAACTGGCAAGCCGTCGACCTACAATGGACTCCAGACTCATCGCCGACTCCCGTCTCGCAACTTCTCCACCCAACGCGTGAATCGCAATCCGAGCAAGAAATGATCGCGCGGATGTGGGTTCTTTGCGCAATTCAGATGCAAGAGAAACTGCGCAATGCAACCTGCACAAAGCCTCATTTCGAGAAGTACCGCAACTGGCTCGCGAGTGAGTATGAGCGCTTCAAGCAGCTTGGATACCCGCAGGTTCCTGACTCAGGCGACCTCGTGGCTTTGAGTGATGAAGAGCGCTTGAAGGTGATGAATGAGATGAGGGAGAAGGTCAAGGATACTTATCTGTGGCCTGTTATTGAGGGGCCGTGGAGGGTCTATGACAATGTTGTTGATATTGTGGAGGGCAGGGTGAAGCTTGTCAAGGTCTTGCTGAAGGATGGATTGCTGGAAAAGTTCTATGACTGGGCCAATGGACTTTCTGAAGTGCGTCCTCTTTTCAATCTCTTGGGGCGCACCAAGCCTGGACTTCGCATTCTGGAGATTGGAGCTGGTACTGGAGGGACGACCGCTCGTGTTTTCGAGGGCTTGAAATCGGACGATGGAAAGCCCTTGTATAGCAACTACGTCTTCACTGACATATCGCCGTTGTTTTTTGACTCAGCGAAGCGTCGCTTCGAGGCGTATGGCAATGTGGATTACCGTGCGCTGGACATCTCCAAGGACCCCATTGAGCAGGGCTTTGAGGCAGGCGCCTATGATGTTGTCATTGCATCTAATGTGAGCGAAGAAGACTATATACCAGCCCCCATGGTATGCTAACTGTGAATCACTAGGTCCTCCACGCCACGCCGTGCCTTGTGGAAACACTGAAGAACGTTCGCACCCTTCTGCAGCCCAAAGGGTTCCTCTTTAACCAAGAGCTGTCGCCTCCGGGCAAGTATGTCGACTTCATGGTGGTAAGTGCGCTCCTCACTCTGTAACCAAATATCGCTGACCTTTGCAGGGCCTCCTCCCCGGATGGTGGCTAGGCGAGGCAGACGGACGTGCAGGAGGACCATGCATCCCCCCTGCAGAATGGGACTGTCGTCTAAAGCAGGCTGGATTCGAAGGGTTGCACGCCGTGGGCTTGGATAGCGAGCCTCCTTTCTACTACAACGCTAACATGTTGGCCAGAGTTGCTGCTAGCGAGTAAGTTTGAGATAGATACGTTAATGCATGCTTCGTTCATTCCATTCAATAAGAAAAGTGCCTTCGTATGCTATCAACTTAAGCAAGTCCAACCATCCCGAGACTGTCCTTCCACAACCTCGCAGCCATTTCCTCGTCCCAGATCCAGGGCTTCCAGCCAGGAAGACACATCTGACCCTCAAACTTGGCCTCCTTAGCAACCTGGACGTCATCTAAATAGATTCCTCCCTTTCCTTCTAATTCCTTAGCAATAGACGCCCAGACCTGTGTAGCAGCACCCTGCTCAACGTCCTTCTCCCAGCTTGCCAGAAGCGGCTCCATCTTGTAGTACATTGGGCGACGCGACTCCTTGGTGCCAGGCATATCGCGAGAAATCTCGGTGTCCATAATAATACCGGGGTTGAGACTCAGAGCGTGCACGCCGCGACTTCCGTACTTGCGCTCAAACTCGTTTGCCATGAGGATTGCAGCGGACTTGCTGCGTGCGTAGGCCTTGGATGGGTCATAGCCTTCGCCCATAAAGTTGTACTTTTCGGGATCGACGTTGCCTGCGCGGTGGCCGGCGCTGGAGACGACAACGAGTCGGGAGTTAAATTCGGGAGTTGTCGAGGCTTCGAGGGCAGGCGCCAGGAGTTGGGTGAGGAGGAAGGTCGAAAGGTAGTTGATCGCAAAGACAGCCTCGAAGCCATCCTTGGTCTCCTTAACCGGTGAAGCGACAATACCGGCGTTGGCCATGAACACGTTCAACTTTCCACCGCTCTTCTTGAGGAATTCAGCTGCACCATCGCGAACGCTCTGGAGACTGCTCTGGTCCATTGTAATGACTACGATGGGTGGGAACTGCGGGTTGGCGGCGGAGATGTTGTCGGCCAATTTCTGGCCCTTGACGGCGTCGCGGCCCATGATGAAGATCCTTGCGCCAGTCTTGTGCAGCACGCGTGTCGATTCAGCACCTAGACCAGCTGTACCGCCAGTGATGAGAATGACTTTGTCGCTCCAGTCGTCCAGTGGTTCCTGATCGCGGAAGATCTGTTCGGCGGTTGGGCGGCCATCGCCCCTGCCCTGGGGAGTTTCAGCGTGAAGAGCAGTGTAGCGGTCGAGGGACATATTGTCTAGATTTGTGGTTAGGGTGATGTGTATAGGACCATTATGCAGGCCATGGTGGTTTTAATGTGCTGTATAGATCCCGGAATGGCCCCCAATATGAGACCAGTATAGCTCTGATACTAAGATATTCCCGAAACGCCCGAAACCCACCGAATGCGCATTGATTGGACACTTTTGGGCAAAGAAATGGGTTCAGGCTGAAACTGGCGCTACACAAGGGGATTCATTCCTTTCACAGGGCAGAGATTTCTTCCACAGGATTAGACTTGCTTAGTATAAGGCCATATTGCCTAAGTAGGGAAGGATACGGGGTTCAAAAAAGCCATGCCCTGTGCCACTAGCAACTCTCCAACAAAGAAGCAATTCAATCCTGCGAATCTACCCCGCCGGAGCTTGGTGTCTCTGCAATCCTTCTCCAAGCTCCTGGGCAAGCTCTGGACAAGCGCATCATGGCTGACTTTGACGCTCTTCTCGCCTACTACACCAAGAAGGAGAACCCCAAGGTGCACGGGGCCATCTTCAAATGTGTGGATGGACAGGGTATGTATGCTCTTGTGGTTGAAGATGTAAGCTGACAGTATAGGCAACGAGATATACAGCAAAGTCGCTGGCTGGGACTCTGTCGAGCCCAATGCTGCGCCCCTCACCGAAGACGTCGTGCTCAAGGTCGCCAGCGCCACAAAGCTCATTACCAGTATTGCACTGCTTCAATGTGTCGACAAGGGTCTTATCGGGCTAGATGAACCCCTAGGAAAGCATGTTCCTGAGCTCGCGAACAAGCAGATCCTCACCGACGTCAAAGGCTCGGAGTTTGTCCATGCAGCCAGCAAGGTTCCTATCACTGCGCGACACCTTCTTACACACACTTCTGGCTTCGGATATCGCTTCACCCACCGATTGCTCAGGATGAGAGCTGAGGCGAAGACCGCGGCTGGAGAGAAGCCGTCGCTGCGCATTACTGAACGATACGAGATGCCGCTTGTTTTTGAGCCTGGAACTGGATGGCTGTATGGATGCAGTCTGGACTGGGCTGGTGTCACTGTTAGTCGTCTTAATGGCGGAATCACGCTAGAGCAGTATTTCGTCGAGAATATCTGGAAGAAACTGGGACTCTCTGCGCCATTCCCCTGCTTCAACATCGCCACGCACCCCGAATACAATGCTCGCGCCATGGGAGGCGCAATGAGAACTCCCGACGGTCGCCTTCAGCCAAACAACACTTGGGCATTTGATAACCCTGAGGATCAGGATGGGGGAAGTGGTCTCTCTTGCACGACCAAGGACTATGTTGCGGTGCTGGCGGATTTGATCTCTGACTCGCCCAAGCTTCTGAGCCCTGGCATCATTGCAGAGATGTTTGTTCCCCAGCTGCAGCCAAAGTCAGTACCCGTTGAGCAAATGCTGGGTCTGCGTCCTGCATGGGACACTGTATCTGGACCTATTGCCGAAGATGCAATCAACCACGGACTGGGTGGTATTGTGACAACAGGCGATGTAGCAGAGATATGCCAGCCCAAAGGCATGCTAGGCTGGGGAGGCGCATCCAACATTGTCTGGTGGGTAAACAGAGACTTGCGCGTTGCTGGATTCTTCGCGACACAGCAGGCTCCCTTTGGCAATCCTACAGTTACGGCGTTGGTGAATGCGTGGAAGAAGGACTTTTGGACCCAGTTCAAAAACAAGGAAAATGCATAGCTAGATCTAGAGGATAACTAATTCTGGGGAATCTTCACAACCAACTTCTGTCCGCGCACTTCGCCCTTGCGTAGCATGTTCAGTCCCTCGATGATTGAATCGAAGCCTCCTGGGAGCTCGCGCAATGGGTGTGCTTTGAGTTGGCCGGTTGCCATCAATGTCTCAAACTCACGCGCCCACTGTGTTCCAATGGTAAACAGCTTGTGGTCACCGAGTCTTGTGTATGTCGAGTCGCCCAGGTTGATATCGACTCCGAGCACCTGGAATCCCATCACCTCCTTGACCTTGACGATCCGACGACTTCTCCAGGCCTCGGGACACTCCTCCAGACATGCGTAGTTGCCCCCCGTACGAGCCATCGCGCTGTAGCACATAGCGGCGGATTCGGCGTCTGTAATGCAGTCGAGGACTTTGCGAATGGGCTTGCCGGCGATGGATTTGACGGTGTCGACGCAGTCTTTGGAGGTGTAGGACGCTGTTCCTGCGGCGCCATATTCTGTTGCGAGTTCGGCTGAGCGGTTGGAGGCAATGGCGATTGGAGTGTAGTTCATCCTATACTTGTTAGTTGAGGGTTTACGTGAAGTCAATTGGGAAACGTACAGTTTGAGCAGCTGGCATGCCAATGTACCGGAGGCAGTACCACCACCGTAGACCAGCACAGGCTCCTTGTTCTGATGCGTAGGCTTGGTAGGAAGACCTTCCAGTCCCAGCGCATTGGGATCAGAGAATGCAAGAGAAATAGTCGACCAGCCGACACCCAGCGAGGCAGCCTCAAGGTCACTCCAGCTGTCAGGAACCTTGACCAGCAAACGTGCATCAACCACACAGTACTGCGCAAAGGATCCGTTGTCTGGGTCGGAAGGACTGTAAGGGAACAAAGCGCCGCAGACCCTCGTTCCCTCGGTCAGACCCAACGGCGCATTGCTGCTTGCGACAACACCGCAAAAGTCACATCCAGCGATACTGCCTTCGGTGTTGAAGTGGGTGACCATCTTGTGGTCGTTGGGGTTCAGCGCCACGGCCAGCACTTTGACCAGGACATGGTTCTCCGATTGTACCTGGGGGATGGGAGCCGACTTGCTAACGACGAGAGGGATCTCTGATGAGTCGCCTTTGGCGATTTGCACGACGGCTGTCTGTGTTGGTGGCGCCATTGTTGGTGTATGTCAAGGAGGTATGCAGGACAATGCTGTATCCTCCATGATCAGCCCATCCTCGACCACAGTAATAAACAATTCAGCAAACCAGTCAAGTCCCGTTTCAGCCCCGAACTGTATCCAATCGTACGGTTGAATCGGGAATAACGAGATCGGCCATTATGAGGATTACTCCGAACGATCGGCGCAGCTGCAGTCAGCCTCTGGACAGCTCTTGGGGCCAGAATTATTCGTACTTAAAAATGAATAAAGTCGAAACAGGAGGGGTCGCGTTACTAACCGCGGCATTTACACTGGTTATACCAAAATGATCGCTGAACTTGGACCGCTCGTCTGGGGTGTCGCAGCGTGCATTGCGCTGGCCATCTTCATTCCCAAATGGATTGGCAAGGGCGCAAAAGAACCACCTTCGCTGGGGGGTTGGATGATTGCCAACACTTATCAGTACATGACTGACATGCATGGATTCTTGCAGCGAGTTGCGTGAGTTTAGAGCCCATTCTACTGCTGTCGCGAAACGCTAACAGTTGTATAGATCCGCCCAACGCAAGAACAGAATCGTCAAATTTCGACTTGGTCCAAAGAAGATATACATGGTTTCTGGCGAACAAAACATTCAAGCCATCAACAAGCCGTCGCACAGCATCAGTCCCGATGTGTTCTTCCTCGAGGTTATGGCCAACGTCTGGGGTGCGCGCAAGGACGAAGTGACCAAATTTGCCAACGACAAGTCTGGACGCAGCAAGAACCCAGTGCCTGGACATGATGTTAGACCAGGACAGGCGCGACTCTGGCACGGACAGCACCATGTATACTCGGAATACCTGCAGCGAGCAGACCATGCGAACGCTCTGAGCGACAAGTACTATGAGCTGTTCTCCGACCGTCTAAAGAAACAACCGCTCGGCGAGTGGCAAGAGGTCCGACTCAGCGAGTTCTTCGAGAGTGAAATGGCCGAAGCTGCCCTGGTTGCACTCATGGGACCTCGCATTGTCAAGCTGAACCCTGGATTCTGGCCTGCGATGTGGGAATTTGCTCGTCTGGCGCCGCGTCTTATGTGGGGGTTGCCTCGCTGGGTGAATCCCAAGCCCTGGGAGATCAGGGAACAGTTCCACGGCATGTGTCGTCACTATCTTGACTCTGCTGAGAAGGAGTTTGACTGGAATGGGCCTGATACTGACTCTGAGTGGGAGCCTCACTATGGTTCGAGGATGGCTCGCGAACTCATCGGATGGGCAAAGAACAACCTGTCGCCTGAGACCACCGCCGGCATGGTTGCGACATTCATCTTTGGTACAAATGCCAACTCTGTACCGCTGTCGACATGGGCCATGATGGAGTTGATTGCCGACCCTGAGCTGTACAAGGCTGTGCATGAGGAATGTATGGCTGCCAGCATAGTTGACCCAGCCACCGGCGAGCGCGTCTTCAACCCTCAGAAGCTGCTCGGAATGCCTCTGCTGCAGTCTGTGTATATCGAGACACTGCGTCTGCATGTATCAATAAATGTTACTCGCGAAGTCACTCAGCCCATTACGCTGGATGGACATCTTTTGACACCTGGTTCTCTCATCCAAGCCCCCAGCCAGATCGGCCAGTACAATGAAGCAGTCTGGGCCTCTGAAGGTCATCCTGCCTCTCAGTTCTGGGCAGGCAGGAACCTGAAGCATGAGAATGGCAAGGCTGAGTTTACCATGGCTGGCAGGACTACTTCATTCTTCCCATTTGGTATGTGTTGCTCTTCAACCCTAGTTGACCCTGGCTAACATGCTGTAGGTGGTGGTCCTTCCATCTGCCCTGGCCGTGTCTTTGCTAAACAGGAGATCCTTATGACTATTGCTGCTTTGGTTACTAGATTTGAGATTGAATTGATTGACTGGGTGCATCCTGATGGCACCAAGTCTGATCGACCAGCGCAGAATGATCAGTCGTATATTGGTGCTGTGGGCATTCCGCCTGACCGAGACATGAAGGTCCGATGGAAACGTTTGTGGTAGACTTTAGGATTTAATGGCTGGACAGCAAATTTAAATGCACTTAATTAACTTATAAAGCTGTTTTCAACGTAAAATACCTGGTATGTCGAATTTGCGACCGTAGCGAATGCTGTGAGGTAGGGCTCGGGCATCACCATTCAAACAAGGCCACGATCGGACATGTCGAACGAACACGACGCAGACGAATATATAACCCATTCTGAAAGTCTATGAGAATCTAATGATTGAATATAGAATAAAGAGAGGTACCTAGTATTCCGAGAATTTTCCAGCGGAAGAGAGATGGAAGAGAAGTTGTCATCAAAAATCATTCATTGCGCTATCCAATACTACCCAAACTAAGAAAATACAGCTTAAACCTTGAACTGAGCCTGGCCAACATCAATAGCACTGAGCTCAGCAGTGGTCTCCAGATCCTGCAGCTGGCCCTGCAGCTTAGCAGTGATGAGCTTGACCGCAGTGGCACTCAAAGGCAGACGCAGGGGGACCTTCTCGTTGCGGCTGGCGACCTGGTATAGCACCTTGGCCACAGCACTGGGCTCGAAACCAACACCGGCCGCGAGACCCTTCTTGACGAACATCTCGAGCTGGCGGGCGGGCATATCGGCGCCAGCGTAGGCCTCGTGGGGGGCAGTGCGCTTCTTGCTGGTGGTTTCGAAGTTGGTCTTGACGGCGGAGGGCTCGACGATGCAGAAGTTGACTATAGAATAATTTAGCAATTGGCCATACAAAGAGATGTAAAAGACATACTGTTCCAGTCAGGGTGGACCTCGCGAGCAACAGACTCACTCCATCCCTCGACGGCGAACTTGCTGGCGTGGTAGAAGGCGTGGCCGGGGAAGGCGCAGATACCAGCGAGCGAAGAGATGTTGAAGATCAGACCACCGCGCTTCTCCTTGGACTGGCGCATAACCTCAATAGCCTTGAGAGTGACACGGACGAGACCAAAAAAGTTGGTCTCAAAGGCCTCGTGCATCTCACCCTCAGTCACAGACTCGGTGTCTCCGGAGAGAGAGTATCCAGCATTGTTGACCACAACATCGAGGTAGTAGCTGTCGCCAAAGTGAGCAGCAGCGGCCTTGAAGGCAGCGTCAACAGACTCGGGCTTGGTGACATCGAGGCCGAGCTTGAGGATAGAGGCGCTGTCTTGGAGATAGGAGAGGCTGGCAGTGTCTCTGGCAGTGGCAATCAAACGGTGGCCTGGCTGAGCAGCGACATGCTCGGCAATGGCACGACCAATACCGCTGGAGCAACCGGTGACTGTATCATTAGCTATGAAATGATTTGAAAGAGTGAAGAGACATACCGAACCAGGTGGCGTCGGCGGGGAGTTGGTAGGGCTTGGTGTTGACGGGGTTCATGGTGACTGATTATTGATAGATACTCTGTAGATGCTTGAGGATGAATAACTCCTTCAGTCCGTCTCTCCAAGAGCTATATACCTTTCAATTCTATTGAATCCCGTCTGATCGACAGAGCTCAGCCCAAGCTTTCCCCGAGGCTGCGTCGGTGTCGGCAATTACCAGCAATTGGGGCCATTGTTGGTTCGGGAATTTCACTGCAGTAAGCATTACACCAACCCCGAAGAAATAAAGATTATTTGATTCTGAAAGAGACAGTGGACTTGCTGATCGACCAGCCTCCGTTGTCTCCCAGTTCATGCCGAAAGCGTCTCAGTGTCAGCTCGCCGGTCTTTGCGTGGCCGTCCAGCTTGCATTCGACACAGTGGATGCGACAGAACTCGGGCAGGACTACAATGGGGCCGGAATCGATTTGTCTAGCTGAGAACTGCATGGCCTTTTCGAAATGATTTTCTTCCAGGCTGACGACGTGCTTTGCGACCGCAGCGACCATGGGGCCAGTCCACGGGCCTTCCAGATGATCATACTCATTCAGGAACGAAATCGCCCGATGTCGGGTGCTTGAATTGCGACACTTGAGAGCTGTGAAATACAGCGGCGGGAAAAGACAGGTGTCGGTGGTGAAGAAGGGATGCGCTGGGCAGTCATTGGCCTCGGACCTGTACAGGCTCTCATGGAAGTCGCTGTAGCGCTTGACGATTGCCTCAAACCGGGGCACATGAGGATCATAGCAGGTTTCTCTGATGGAAAAACAGGTGGCTAACAGGATCGTAGCAACGTCGGCATATACGCGAAGAAGCACCAGACCGAATCGCTCCGACCGTGAGATTTTGGCAGACAGTGAGGTGATGGAGGTCTCATAGCTCTCAATCCATTCTGCCATGGCCGCTTGAAGAGTACTTTGCTTTTCAATCAGAGCTGGGCTCGGTCGCGGGGGGTGTTTGTCAGTGGACAAGGTCTCTCGCTCACGCTCCTTCATGAGATAGATGACAGACAAGAGAATCGGATTGATAGACTGTCGAACATCGAGGACGCTACAGAAAGTACGAGGAGATTGAATGCGACCGCCGTACTGGAAAGAAGGCATAAAAGCCTCCTTTTGCTGAGAGGCATGGCCTAACATGAGGAACTGCAGGTTGAGCTTTGCGAAAACATCGACGAGATGGTCATCGAAGCCTTCAGGATTGTGTCTGACGAGGACAGTACTACTGCACTTGCTATCTTGCAGTTGGCGCAATAGTTTGATACCAGAGTCGAAGTGAGCTTGCATGGCCATTGGATTGCCTCGAATGATCTCAATACAGAGAAAGAGAACACACGAGACAATAGTAACGCGCAGAGAGGTGCTCTTGTAGGTCAAGAATTGAATGGCGCGATTGTACTGGCGCAGTAGAAAGGGTTCGTCGAAGCTGCGACCTTGCATGAGCAGCTCGTGGGCAGAAGTCAGGGCAATGGTGGCATGGAGCACAGCTGCTTCTGATAGCGAGAGCTGGAGAACCACCGAGTTCCAGAAATAGGATCCAAAGGGCTCGGCAAGTTTTTTCGTCAAGAGATTTCGGTAACGATCAATATATTGCTTCTCCGATAGACCAAGGCCAGGCAGGGTTCGAGGAGGATAGACCAGTTGCTGTGCTGGGACGCGAGTAGGAGGACTCGACCAGATCCCATAGCCATCGCAAGTTCGTCCTGAACCAACGCACTTGTGGCACGAGGGTCGTTGCTCATCGCATTTGACGCGTCGGATTTTGCAGGTCCGACAGCCAGATTTGACATGGCGGGTGTTGTTGCGTTTGAGGGCCATGGCGATGATGTGCAGGAAGCAGAAGAGCACCCAGAAGAAGAAACTGGCTGAGCAGAGCCACAAACCAAGAATGAATGACAGAACCAAGCTTCGGATGACTCGTGATGGCCCACTTCTCTATATTTTCATTGGCTGCGTCGTGTTCAATGCAGTATGATTGGTGTGAATCTCGATAAGCGCTTAACTGAATCTATTCAGATCCACAAAACTCTATACAACTGGTCCAGCTACTACGACATCACACGCATTACACCGAGTTGCAGCTCAATATTGTTTCCATTAGATTCTAAAATACCATCGCACGGAGTTTACCTCATCTGTATGTCCGTCAAGACCGACGGTGCTACTGAGCTGTGGAATATAAATACGAGGCTGTAACCTGCCTTGAAGTAGATACATCAATAACAAGAATCACATCACAACCTCTATCTTCTCTCTCTTCAATTACAAAGATGTCTATTCCTACCAGAGCCCTTGGCCGATTTGGCCCTCAAGTCTCCTCTGTCGGCTTTGGCCTAATGAGCATCGGCGGCGTCTACGGCGCAGCCCCCAGCGATGAAGAGCGTCTTGCTCTGCTGGATCATGCCCATTCTATCGGACAATGGTTCTGGGATACAGCCGACATCTACCAGGACAGCGAAGATATCATCGGGAAATGGCGAGCCAAGAATCCTACCAAGGCAAAGGACATCTTCCTGGCCACTAAATTTGCAATCCAAATCCAGGAGAACTTTTCTCAGACCCTCGACACTAGCCCTGAGTATGCTAGGGTTGCCCTCGAAAGGAGTTTGAAGAGACTACAGACCGATACTATTGATCTTTACTATGCCCATCGGGTCGATGGGAAGACCCCTATTGAGAAGACAGTTGAAGCGTTGGTGCAATTCAAAAAGTACGTACCCGTTGTCTATTTCTCCATACTTTACTAAAAGAATGTTGTAGTGAAGGCAAGATCAGGCATATTGGCCTGAGCGAGGTCTCTGCTGCCACACTCCGTCGCGCTTACGCTGTCCATCCCATTGCCGCCGTCCAGGTCGAGTACAGCCCTGTCGCTTTGGATATAGAAGAATCGCGCGTCGGACTACTGGAGGCCTGCCGTGAGCTTGGAGTCGCTGTCGTTGCCTATAGTCCTGTCGGTCGCGGTCTCTTGACAGGCAGGTATCCTACCCGTGAGGCCGTCGCGAAAGACTTCTTCCTCAGCCTCCTTCCCCGGTTCTCGGAAGAGAACTTTCCCAAGATACTAAGACTGTACGAGGCTATCCAACAGGTTGCCGCAAAGAAACAAGTCACTCCAACTCAGGTTGCTCTGGCTTGGCTGCTGGCTCGAGAGTCCTTTGTGATTCCCATTCCAGGCACTCGGTCGATCAAGTACTTGGAGGAGAACACGGCCAGTGCGCAGATACATCTTACTCCAGAGGAGAATCAGCTTATCACCAATGCTGCTGATGCTACCAAGCTTGAGGGCGATAGGTATCCTGCAGGGTAAGTCGATGAGTACAAGCAGTCTGTATACCTACTGACAACTTGAAGCTTCCCAGACAACTATGTTCTTGGAGACACACCTCCACTCTGACCTATTTACTGGGCCACACTAGAAGTTGAATACTGTGATTGTGATAGAAGAAGAAATGATTATGTAGCTAGCCATAAGGAGTGGATATAATTAACAGGCCAGTTCGACGAACTTTGAAAGACATTAAGTAAAAATCCCCGCCCACATACTCACTGGTGTGGGTGACAGAAGCAATTATCATCAAGAACAGAGTAGTTCCATTCAGTTACAGGGACGGTCCCAAGCGTCGTCGACAAAGACCCTCCAGTGGTCGAAGGCATGGTCAAAATAGCCACCAAGCATGTCCAATTTTCCGCGGCAATTGTCGGCAACCATAGCACCATCGGCAATATTGTTCCGGGAAGGAAGTTTGAAGAAGTGGTTGTTCTAAAAGCCAGTATTAGACGGTCTGCATTTGTCTGCTACAAGGAAGGGGATACTCACATCGTTGCACACCTGGATAGCAGTCATATGCGAACAGGTAAGTCGGTAGCATTTGTGAGGCTTGAATCTGGACGGCTGCCCATTGAAACCCTTACGAATGTGTTGAGCACCGTCCACGACTGCGGCGTAGTTTCCTTTACCACGAGTGCCGTCACAATGGCAACCTTTGGAGGGTCCTTGTCCTTGGTCCTGCGAGCTTCGATCTGCGGATATTCGTAGTCGTCCAACTCGATAATCTGGGGTGGGAATCGGCAAACGTGTCTCTCAGAGTAAGGTTGGGTGAGACGTCCACGTCAGGAGCAGGATACTATTATCAATTTGAAACTGGTAAGCAGAGAGCTCGATTGTGAGAGGGTTGAACATACAGCATGGGCACCGAGAATGCAAAATGCAAGCAAAGAAGTCATAGAAAGATAACGCACCTTGAATGAGATGAGATGGGCAAAATTAGAATAAGATATGCCGTATTTGATCCAAAATGTTGTGAGTTGATGTTTTACAAGAGAGTGGCCAAGATTATATACCAAAGAGCATTTCCCTCTCGCAGACCCTTCCAGAACGCAAGGACGGTCTACCACATGGGATTGATCGACACTTTGTTCGAGACGTATGAAGGAGTTGTGGTTTCACAGCCTGGAGTGCATTCTTTGTTGACACCACCGGATCGGGATTCTTGATAAAGAAGCTGCAGGTCTCAGGCACACAAGCGCTGTCACACGGAAATGCTTGACATTGTTGTTGATACTTTATATTGTTGTCTATTTCTGCACTTCAGCCCCCTCAGTGTTCGCCCTAGTAACGACCAGCAGAGCCCAGCACTCGCATCATGCGCTCAATGGACCTGGTATACACCTTGACGCCTTGCTCTTGAAGGGCAGTCAACTCGAGTGTTCCAGCGCTATCTGCTACAAACCGCGTATACTCGTCCCGTACTGTGCGATTCATATTGACCTTGCGGACTCCACATGTTACTGCGCGAAGGAACAGTTCGTCAGATACAGGATGCGTCCCATGCAGTGCCAACGGAGTATGCGAGGCAATCCTTGCCCCAATTGCACCAAGCCTAAAACAGTAAAGAAGGTCAAATCAGTAATTTTCTAGATGGAAACGTAGCATTAGGGCAAGCCGTACCGGGCAAGATCCCACGCCTTCTCTGCGCCTCCAGGAGGGTAGCCGCCGTGAATGTTCCCAAAAGCAGGCGCCAGGAAGTGCACCCCAGTCTCGCGAACAAAAGCGTCTGCATCTTCCGGTCGAGTCATTACACCCTCCAAGTCAACTTTCGGCAGGCCATCCTCGCCTCCCTCAATGCGGCCCATCTCAGCCTCAATCGTGATGTTCAATGCACGAGCCCGATCAACAATACTTTTGCAGTAACGAATGTTAGACTCCTCGTCACCGAGCGAGGCATCCACCATAATTGAGTCAAAGGGTAATGTTAGCGCCATCTCCACATCGTTTAGTTTGATGCAATGGTCCAAGTGCACGGCTACCGGCACGGTGGCCGCATGAGCGGCCCTCACTACGTAGCGAATGAACTCAGGTCCTTGGAAGTGCATTGTCCAAGGAAATAGCTGAATTATTGCGGCCGATCGCTGGCTCTCTGCTGCTCGGATCACGGCCATGACACCGTCGACGTTGTAGCTGCTTTGGTCAACTTTTGAACAATTTAAGAAATGGATTGAATTACCGACCAGTTGTAGGCCCCAACTGCATACTCGTTTGCATTCGCATGGTGCAAGACCCGCCACGTGAGGTTGGCTTTCGGATAGTCAGATGCCATATTGTTTTGTTTGATATTGTTCTGCTCTACTACGCTACTCAGAAAGGCATTTCTATATCAATCCACTACCCGAATGTGGACCCCGGAACTATCCGAGTGCTCGGTTGCGGTCCGAACTTCTTTGGAATAGAGAGATGAATTCCCCTGGTGAAATTTATGTACATTTCCACATATTATCTAAGAAAGAGGACTCTCGGAAAGAGTCAGCTCCTCAATTTTGCACTGCTGAGCCGCCTCGGCGAACATTTTCTTCTCTGCTTCGGCATAAGGGATACCCTCCTTACGTCGCTGCTGCCCCAAGCGGTGCTCGGGCTCGCCTGGGAAAAGCACCTCTGAGAACCCAGGAGCAGGTGCGACCCCATGCACCCTTTGAACCAACGTGTCCAGGCGGGCCTTGAAATCGTCCGTGCTTATGAACACGTCCGGCTTGAGCGCGATAAAGCAGTGCCCAACATTCTGTGGTTTGGAGTCCTTGTACTGGTCGCCCACTTGCCCGCCAAATTCCGCCCCAGTCAGGACCCCGGACATGATGTCCATGAGAATCGCGATTCCAGACCCCTTCGGACCCCCGATTGGCGCCATGCTCCCATTCAATGCGACATTTGCGTCCGTTGTTGGATTTCCATCTGCGTCCAAGGCCCAGCCAAGCGGAATAGACTCGCCGCGGCGCGCAGCACGACGAATCTTGCCTTTGGCCACAACCGATGGAGCCATGTCAAGGATATAAGGAACCTCGTTGTGAGAAGGTGCACCGGCTGCGAACGGCGAGATGCCCAGAAGTGTCTCCTTCCCTCCAAATGGAGGCATTTGCTTCGCTGAGTTGGTAAAGACTAGCGAAATCATGTTGGCCTGTAAAGCTTGCAGAACGTATGTTGCGGCCATGCCAAAGTGGTTGGAGTGATTGACGGTGACCATGCCAATGCCGTAGATTTCAGCCCGCTTGATGGCTTCGGCCATACCGCGCGTAGCCACGACGAATCCAAAGCCATTGTCGCCGTCAAGATGGGCTACAACTGGTGTTTTCTCAGTGATGCTGATGTTTGGTTGGGCTTTGACTCGGCCATTGGTGACGCGATCGAGGTATTGAGGTAGACGGGCAAGACCATGAGTATCCTTGAGGAGAGTTAAATGCGTAAATGGAACAAAGATATGAAGGTCTTACCACACCGCGAACATCAGCTAACACCAGACACTCGGCCATTGAGCGCGCATCATCTTTTGCCAGCCCAGCCTTGGTCAACAGCGTCGTCGCCCACTTCTCCGCGTCGGCAGGATTGGCGTAGTATCGTGTAGAAGCCATGATTAGTCTGAAGGTGATAATAAAGTGATGCTTTAGAGTCCAATTTATGATACTAGATGTCTCTGAAGCTCCGATTATAGGCAGAACCACATCCAGATTTCTTGCTTACGCTTGTTGGTGCGATCGGAGTATAACCGATGGGCCATCGGATGCATCCGTTGCGCTGTCGGTTAGATCCGAAGCCGCGGTAGACGCGTCGACCAGCAACACAGGTCAACACAGATAATCTGAAATAACACAATCAAATCTATGTATTATAATGTCAATAGACTAGATTTTGCTAGGTTGGAAAGCCATAAACATGTGCTCGTCCTCTGGAGCGACCTCAAAGTCGAAGCGCACCAAATCCTCCTTAAACGGAAACATATATGTATTCGTAACCCTAGACTGTCAGTGGCAATTGTGCAGAAGTAGACAACCACAACATACCAATGGTGTTCCTTGCTTGCCTGATACTTCTCAAGATCTGCCAAGGTATTGTGGAAGCTCAGAAGAGCAAATTCAAATCCTTTACTCCTTTCGATGGGGTCTGTCACTGATGGACCTCCCACAACAAGCCGCTGTCCTTTGACATAATCCAGCTCCTTTAGTTTCTTAAGCTCCCGGACAAATGTCTCTTTATGCTCCGCTGTCACTTCAGGGCGGAATTTAAACATCACTATGCTCGAACCATTTTTGTTAGCGGTAAACTGTTGAGTTCAATGGTCGCGTTTGCCTTACCCATGTGTACAATCGTCATCTTGATAGCGGAGCCTGTAGGGTAGTGTTTATTATGGAGACAAGATAATTGAGGTATTGCGCGTCAAAGGTCAACAGAATATAATTCTGCAGAATAGTGTTCGAAAATTCAACGGACGGCCGAGCAGGCGTTTCACTTATTTTAGGCCAGGTTTCTGTACCAACGAGAAATCGCCACGAAACGACGAGAGCTCCAAGTCTCTTCGGATACTACCGTTCGCCTTCGGCCCCGATGTCCGATCCTCCACCCTGCGCCTGCTGCGTACGATTGAAGCCAAGGATTGGATTCTGGGGGTGGGACTCTATGCACGGACGGGCAGATCACCCCTTGTTGCAGCCCCATGGGGTGTGTTGAGAAGACGGACAGGGTATATAAGTCAACTACTTGCCGTATACAGCTTGCCATGGAGGATCTGATCTTATCATCTCATCCGAGAATTTGGTTTTGGTCTTCTACTCTGCTGTATTAATTTTTATTCTCGAGAGCCATGGAGAAAGACATGGAGGAAGCCATAAAGACTTCGATCAATCAGTCTGTCCGAGATGACATGGAAAAGGAGGGCTCCGAGGACAATCGTCTCGCCCCGGCGCAGAGGATGAGTTCAGAAGAGTTTGCGGCCGCAGAAAAGAAGCTGAAGCGGAAGCTCGACCTGCGCCTGCTGGTCTGTGTTTGGGTTATCTTCGTGATGAACTATCTGGACCGCGTAAGTCCACGCCAGTCAAGACACTACTCAAGAAAGTACTAACAATGCCCGACCACTAGAACAACATATCTGCAGCCAAGGTTGCTGGAATCTCCGAGTCGCTGAACATGAGCAGCACGCAGTATGCTACGGCGGTGGCACTGCTCTTCGCTGGCTATGTGCTCATGCAGATTCCATCCAATATATTCCTGGCGCATCTGGGGCCATCGCTCTATATACCCACTGTGATGGCTGTTTGGGGGCTTCTCTCTGCCCTTGTCGGTGTGACTCATAATGCAGGAGGCCTGTATGCACTTCGGTTTTTGTTAGGATTTGTTGAGGCTGCATTCTACCGTAAGTGGTCCATGCTAATAAGGACCCTGTATGGGCTAACTTTGTGAGCAGCCGGAGCCTTGTTCCTGATTTCGTCCTGGTATAAACGCTCTGAAATGGGCGTTCGTAGCGCATTTCTCTTCTCCGGATCGCAGCTTGGAAGTGCTTTCTCCGGGTTAATCGGTGCTGGAATTACGAGCGGCCTCGACGGTGCTAGAGGACTTGAATCGTGGCGCTGGATCTTTATCATAGAAGGGTCGGCAACGATCTTCATTGCCTGCCTTGCGTTCTTTATCCTGCCAAACTACCCATCAAACACACCATGGCTGAGCCCGGAGGAGCGCGCAGTCGCCGAATGGCGGTTGATTTCCGACGAAGGCCAAGTCGACGAAGACGACGAACGATGGAGCTATGGCTTCAGGATGGCCTTCTCTGACTGGCGTCTGTACATCTTTGCTCTCATCTTCCTCTGCATTCAGGTTGCGAGTGCCACGTCAAACTTCTTCCCTGCTGTCGTCAAGACTTTGGGATTTAATACCGTGGAGACTCTGCTCCTCACCGTGCCACCTTATATGCTTGGGCTGGTCGTCTCAATCGCCAATAACTGGTCCGCTGACCGTTTTCAAAATTCCTCGTTCCACGCCATCTGGCCCTTGGCGGTTGCGATTATCGGGTTCGTCGTCGCTGCAGCTACCCTCAATACTGGTGCACGATACTTTGCAATGATTTTGATGGTGGCTGGTGGTCACGGCGCGAATGCCGTTGTCCTCGCTTGGACACAAAAGACAATGTTGCGCCCGCGCATCAAACGTGCGTCAGCTGTGGCCTTTGTCAATGCCTTTGGAAATATCTCTCAGGTAAGTCTGCTGTACTCTGAAGTTCACAGGGTATGCTGATAGAGGAGGTAGATTTTCTCGTCCTACTTCTACCCAGACAGCTCGGCCCCTCGCTATGTCATTGCAATGGCCGCCAATTCTGCTTTTTCGGTTGCCATGATAATTCTCACCCTCACTATGCGCATAATTCTTTTGCGAGCAAACAAGAGACTTGAAAGGGGCGAGACATCGGTGACGGAGGAGATGAGAGGTCAGAGCCAGAGGGAGATTGCAGGTGTCTCGGAGGAAGAGCGCGTTGCCCGTAGGGAGGGCTTCCGATACATTGCATAGAGTTTACTTGGTTGAAAGATATCCAATGAGCGGGCTTAACTATAGGAAACGTGAAGGTAATATGAGTTTGCGCATTGAGACACTTAGACCTCAATGCAGGTGACCGACAGAAGGTGATTGACTATTGACGTACTGAAACAAGATGCTGCTACTGAGCTAGCAAATGAATAATTCCATATGTGCTTTTGATTATTTTATCTGCCGCGGAATTCCTTGAATACTTCCTGAACAGTCCTTCCTGCTTTGATCCCTTCAGCACACTTGGCATCTGCTTTTGCAGTCGCGGGAATGGCATCAAGCACTTGCTCTGCTAGCCCCTGTGGCAACCGAACCACACCGTTCAAGTCTCCAATTATGTAGTCTCCGGGATTAATCCAAGCCTCCTGATTCTCTGAGTGCAGTTTGACAGGCACATTTACTTCGCTAGGACGACAGACTTCTCCGCCTGCGGTGGTCCCAACGGATTTGGCAAAGAGCTTATTGAAAAAGTCAGCTTTATTTCGCATCAACAGTCTGATGGACAACGAGGCCTACAGGGAATTTCAAGGCACGATGTTCGCCCAGGTCTCGGACTCGACCATCTATCACTACGGCTGCTGCGCCGAGGGCTTGGGCACGGAGTGTCATGAGGCCGCCGTAGACAGCATTGACCTGAGGAGGTGGCTGTGAGATAAGCACCACAGACCCTGACGGGACCATATCAATCTAGGAAATTTATCAGTCGTTGGGCGTGAAACTCGGCGACGTTGCACGCACGTAATTTCCCTGCAGCTTGGGTGCGTCTGCATCTTCTTTCGGCACAAACTTCACGGTGAACGCCTGTCCAACGATCTTGGTATCTCCAGCTTGGAACTCGGGCGAATAAAGTGTGAGGCCTTCCAAGAATCCTCCATTGGGATACTTGAGCTTAGATAGGCCATCGGCGATCTGGACATATTAGCCGGGGTCACAAGGACAATAAGCTGGCGGACGTACGTCACAAGCGCCCCATTGCTTGAGACGCTGAAGAATATCCTCATTGTTACCCGACATATTCAATGTCATTAATTTTGTTCTATCATCATTACAAACTGCTTAGTGACTGAGACTTTAAGCCGTGGGTGGCTCCGAGCATCGGCGGAAGCATCCAGCACGCTTCGGTTAAGCCCGTCGGATCGTTCCGTCGCCTCGGCTGGAAATCCGTTTAGGTGTGAATGACTACAGCTTTGAATGATTTATACCCATTTACCTATATTGACCCTGATAAGTGGTATACAAAAGAACACAAGCCTACAAAGTGACCAGGTCATGGCTTCGGAGCGCTCATATTGCCTTGCCCTGACTCCAGGTCCATCATAAGCTGACTCGAGTCCCAGTCAGGAGCTGGCACATTGTCCAACGCCCAATCGTTCAACCAGCCCAGGTCAAACAGATCCCGCAGAATGCCAAGGTCATCGATTAGTAATGATCTTCCGTCCTCCTGAGATAGCTGTGCAGCACTTTCGGCCTGTTGTCCTGACACAAGATCCCCGGGTCCTGTAGGTATGAGAGTCCTTAGCTCATGGTTCGGGGCTTCACGCGTGAGCTCAATCAGCCGTGCCAGCTTTTGACATGGATCATGAGCTACTGACCACCACTGACTCAAGAAGGTCAATAGTTGCAGAGCTGTATCCACTCGCGCGAGGCATTCTGGCAATGACGCTTGACCGCGAACGCCAGGATGGATCCAGAGACAATATAGGACCGTGATTGCCGCGACAAATATGCTGTGCGCCGTGAGCCAGGAACATTCCATATTAGAGAAGCGATGTAGATCAGCATGAATCTTGACGATATTCATGGCGCTATTGAAGCAAGCCTGGATAGCATTTAACCTAGGAGAAGGAAGCTGAGGGCTTGGTCGATAGAGTAGCATAATGCATTGGTGGAACTTGAGCTCCAGCCGTTGCACGGTACTCGCGGACAAAGCATCCAGACCGGAAGAGGATCGCCCTCTTTGTCGACTTTGCACTTCAGACAAAAGTGAGACACATGCTGCTTCTGCCTCCTGTTGCCAGGACGTCAGATTTGTAGGCCAAGGGAAGCGGCGGGGAGACCGAGACACGCGGTAGATCATGAGCTTGATCTCAGCGACGATGCGATCGAACCGTAAAGAATAGATACAGGCCATGTACTCGGCCGGGACCTGTTCGACAATAGACTGATTTGATTGAGGAGTGTTTCTAAAATGCTGCCACTGCGTTGCTGTCTCCTCCACTTCCTCACTGCCTTCTAAGCCAGGGAAGGATTGATCGATAGCTTCATCGCGAAGTGTCAGAGGCCGCCCAAGAATAGTAGTAAGTGTACGATCCATCGAGTAGGCGGACCAGAATATGGCGCTTCGTGTCTGCGTAATCGGACACTGCTTTGCCATTGGTCGTGTACCTGGAATTACAGTTAGAAGGAATCACTGCCATAAGGGCGAGAGTATCTTACCATGGTCACGACGTTGAAGCCCAAGGTCCAGACAGCTAGCAATGATTGTGTGCAGTAGGTACCAGGCATTGAGCCCCTCTGGGTTGTAGAAACTGTGCAGCACCATCAAGAGAAGCACCTGTACCCCTTCGATGCTATCTTGGAGGTTAACATAGGAGCAATGTGACATGCCGTAGACGAAGAGATCCCTAGACCCATAGTCCGTCCCAAGTCGAGTCTCCAAGAATCGCGCTCCCAGGGAGAGAACAAGCAACAGCTGCGCCGAAGCCAGTCTTATATGGACCCGACAGTCCCACTCGGCAGACTCATTAAACTCCTGAATTTGCCCAAGCAGCTTGTAGAACGATTCTTGTGAAATCAAGGGATAGAATGGGGTCGCCTCAAAGAAAGCATCGGCGTACTGTTGGCAATCGGCAATAGACGGAATACTAATGGAAGAAATGCCAGCGACCACTGCCTCTCGAGTCCTCTGACATAGGCCAGAACCCAGCGCCTGGTGGTCTTTCCGCTGCTCTTGTTCTCGGAGGAATGACAGTGGCAAGCCTTGCGACTGAGGGGCACTTTCGTATATCAGGCGAGCAAAGGTGACGCCAGACGATGGACCTAGGTATTTAGGATCGGTGGTATTCGATAGAGACAGGAGGCCGACCTCGTGGGCTAGCGGTTGATCGCGGGTGATCTGACTGGAGAGGGAGATGGCAGGCGAGTCTGCCCCAATATTGTGTACCTGACCGTTTTGATGGCCATGGCTGTAATATTCTGGTGGGCGCGTGTCAGGATCCTGCACGGGACTGATTGCTTGCCCTGCTGCTTGAGCGAAGGAACCCCGGTTGCTCTCCAAATGCGAGGCCTCGTTCACCAGTGATGAGTTGGCGTTAACCCCTTCGAGCTCACGAACTCGTTGTTCCAAGTAGTATAGACGGCTGTTATAACGGCCAAGTGTTAGCATTAGCCAAAGCCAACATTCCTGGGAATCTGTCGCCTTACTTCCTCGACACGGCCGACGCAGCGCGTCCGGCAAAGCATTCCTCGCCAGCTTTGGCACAATTAGAGCAAGCAGGTTCCGCACCGTCGCAGCGGACCTTTCGGCGACGGCACCGAATGCACGCCAAAGCTCGCCGTCGATGCGGACTTCGACCCGCAGGGGCCTGTGTCGGCGATGGCCCCCTCGGCTGTTCGCCGGTGAATGCATACGGGGCTTGTCGTCGTGCCGCCATCGCATGCTCTTGTCAATTTCAGAGAGTGCAGTTACAGAGAAAGAAAAACCGAGGATCAAGTGGAGCGGGGAGCGCAGTGGAGGTCGCCCGCGCTTCGGATAGATCCGATGCTCTGCCCTTCCACTCGCAACAAGCCCCGAAGCCCCCAAGCATTCTCCATTGATGATAATTCCATAACTCTGGGGTACATGAAAGCGGTACGGTCCGAGAAAACGGGGGAAGGCCCATTCATGCGGCTATAAATTCCGGAAATGTTGCAGGGTTGGAATGACTCGTGCAGTGAGGCCCAGCACTATTTACCACAATGACCAATTTCTCTGTTGTATGGGTGGTAGGTGTCATGCTTGAGAAGCCTGCTTGGCTCAGTCTAACTATCGACAGCTGTCCATCATCTTCAGCATGTCGTTCGTCACATCCAGCTCCGGGTTGACAGTCCCAGATAACGCATGGTACGTCTGTTATGTTCCTTGCCTTATTGAACGACGATTGATCAAAGCCGACTGTCCAGGGACTCTCACATCCACATAATCGAGCCAGGAAAATATCCTATGGATCCGAATAGAGGTAGCTTAATCAGTCAAACCAAACGCCAAAGCACAGGACTGACCACATTCACTAGATTACACACCCAAAGCAGCAAGCCGCCAGCAGGCAGCCAGTTTCGAACAGTCAATGGGCATGGAACATGCGGTTGTTACGCTACCGAGTGTCTACGGTACGAATAACAGCATTCTCCTCGACGCGCTCAGCTCCTTCAATGGAACGTACCTAGGAGTATGCGTTCTAGATCTTGAAAGCGAAGGCGACAACAGCACTCTACGAGAATTCCACAACGCAGGAGTTCGCGGGATAAGGGTCAACTATGGGAGCTCCGGAACAGATGAAGAGATCATATCTGATGTGCGCAAAGCTGCAAAGATTGCCCGTGTGCACGACTGGGTGCTCCAGGTCTGGATACCAATCAGCGCCTTCAAAGCCCTGCATCCCATTATCCCAACTCTCGGTGTCCGCGTTGTTGCCGATCATTATGCGCATGCAACAGTTGGATCGCGCACAAATGATACCAAAAATACAATCGACCCTTTCACTATCCCTGGGTTCCGCGAAGTCGTTGACCTCGTGCAGAACCACCATTTGTTTGTCAAGATATCTGCGCCATACCAGAACTCAAAGCAAGAACCGCTATACGGTGATCTGCGGGTCGCAGTAGAGACACTCATGATCAATGGGCCCGACATGGTGGTTTTCGGTAGCGACTGGCCTCATACAGCGAGCAAAGAGGGAAACGGACCTGGTGGCCCTTTGGTTCCGCAGGACTTTCGCGACATCGATGACGAAGCCATTCTTGAGCAGACGCTGGAGTGGGCGGGCACACAGGCACAGGTGCAACGGCTGTTTGTCGATAACCCACGCAGATTATGGGGGTGGAAAGACCCTGGATCGTAATACACTCTGGTTCCCAAACTGTACATAATGATTGAGCTACTGCAAACAATCACTGGTCAGCCTACTGTTCTAGTACCCGTCGGAGTGGCACCCACTCCCGGCTTTTCGTCCGTGCGCCCCATACAATCCCGCTACGGCCGGCGCGGGCCACCTGTCCCGCTATTCCTGGTTTCCCGCCACCAATCATGATCAAGCCTGGATTTGGCACCTGCTCCACTTTCTCATGTTTAATATGGTCAGGATCGTCCTGCTGAAGCATCAACGGGACCTTGAGGTATTCTAGGAGACAGGTCTGGATATCGCAGAATCATGGCCCTATAGATACCCTTGGTGGAAATTTCACCCCCGGTTGAAATTCCCGCCCAGTCATGCCCGTCAAGCCCTTGGCGGCTTGTTTAGCTGGCTGGGCTGTCATGCTCCCCT